>NW_027513875.1:0-124339 GCF_048772815.1 Callospermophilus lateralis
CTGTGAAAATAGCTGGCCACTGCCTACCAAACTGTGTACCAGGGGATTCCACATCCATATCAAATAAGAGACTTCATGTATGTAAGATGACATCAGGTGTCATCCCTGAAACCCTGCTGAAAAGGACCATACCAGGTGCTACTTATAACACCTACAGTGGTAAAGGTATACAGAATCACTTCCTGGATCCATGCCTCTCATCTCAAGCCTGCTCCTTGTCCAGAATCTTTCTGGAAACTGGAAAAGACTGGTAACAGTTTCAAATTGTGTATTCGCCATGTGGATAAGGTTATATACTCTCCCCTTGGCCACAAGTAGTCCTAACCCTCATCAGCCTGTTAAGCAGCGATGGCTGATCACAAATCCTACTGGAAAAGAGTATAATCTATCTCGCATACAGCCCCCTTAGGGACCTGGTGGCCATCTCTCCACCCAGACATTTGTCAGCTGGCCATAGGTCTTTTTTATTGGGATATCCCTGATGAAGAAAATCCCACTAAAATACCATTAAATCCCTTCCGTACCATAGATAATGGAAACAAACATTATGGATGTAGGGACACGCGAGCCAGATGCGGTTGGCTAGCCTAGATTACTATGTTTGCCCGGCAAACTATCAAAGCCACAAACAGTAACGGCTGTGTGGGGGAAAAGCCGACTTCTTCTGTATTTCATGGAGATGTGATCATACAGGGGCTGCTTGATGGAACCCCAATACTTCATCAAATTCAGTACACAGCATTGGCCATATTACCAAGTAGAAAACAGAAAAAGGATGGCCCCCAGACGGGTCTCTAGATCCTCAAATTTTGCGTGACCTTTTTAACTTCTGCAAGTGCTCAAAAGGGTGAAAGGAGATTCCCCTATGTGGAAGCCTTTTCCCTCCTTCACTCACATCCTGAACTATGCTTCTCCAATAGATTTTTATCCTCAGCCTTCTGCTCCAGACTCTCTGCTGTCACTCCCACCTCAGCAACCTGATTTCTCCCCTCCAATTACTAGATCAGAAACCCAAACCTTCACCAGTTCTCAGACAATTGCCCACTAGTGAGGTAGCAGGTACTGAGGTACCCCTCCACCGACTCATTCCTCTCTTCTCCTGTCAGTGCCCTCACCGGGTCCCACCAGGTCCTCTTTCCAGCTAACCCAAAGCTCAAACGAGCTGAGGAGAGCTCTCAGACCCTTATCCAAGACGTAATATAAATGGCCATTAAAGTTGCTTTGTCATCACTGAAAACAGGTTACTAAAATTTAAAGTCCCTCACAGAATTTTGGGATACTCACTCCCGTTTTCTGCTCTGCTCTACCTGTTCTACTGCTGAAGTTTTGTTGCTAGGAAATTCCCAAACCCCTTTCCAATTATTCTTTTACATCTCTCTTTTTCCTCATTCTCAGATCCTCAGAGCTTCTCTCAGCCCCACCTTCCCCGTATTCCCCCTCTGTACCAGGCCCACAGAAAAGTCTTAAATGTCCTTCTCCAGAAGTCTTCATCATGGCTGAATTTAGAGCTTTCAGCATAGAGTTTCTATAAAGAGTTCAATGTAGATAAACTTTCTCTTTTTGTATTGCCCTGTTCTACTTGGCCACTGGCTAAAAAACTCAGTACTTCTAAGCTAGACAACCCCTAACTTGTTTTTCACAAAATATGTGAACAAGGCCTCTGGCCTTCAGCTGGGGCTTCACAGAAATGGCTACATTTCTAAGATAAAGAAATTACCAAATGGGCTCCGTTGTAACAGCTGGCAGGGGGAAAATAAGAAAGGTAATAAAAAGCTCTCCCCCTCCCATGTGTCCTTGAAAATTTAACTTGCCCAGAACAGAGGAAAAATCAGAAACAAATACTGCTTTTTTGAACTTCTGCAGACTGTAAACTTCTGAGCCCCATCCTTATATGCTGGGTACAAAATTCTGAAACTACCTAAACTTGAGTTTCAGGGGATTAATTGATTACAACAGAAGCAATGCCTCTGAATCCGGTTGCAACAAAATAGGACTGTTTCCCTGTCTTCAGTGCTATCTTAGGTGCCTTGCCTTGTCTGTCCCTACAACAGCATAATTCTATATACTTAAACATTGTTTATGTTTTCATGAAATGGTCAACAGATGGGATTAATTTTGAAATGGTGCAGATGTTTCCCAGAGTGCTCTATCATGATGCAGGTTCGTTTGAAGATCAAATGGGGGGGGCATACAACCGGTTCCACTGGGAACATGTATCGCTCACTTTAGCCATCCTATTATGAATAGGAGTTGCTGCACGGGTGGGCACAGGAGCCACTGCCATTGTCCATGGGACACAACAAATGACCCAATTAGAAGCAGCAATAGAGCAAAACTAAGATATTAGAAACCACCATCAGAGCTTTGCATGAATCTTTAACCTCTCTCTCTGAAGTTGTTTTACAGAACAGTTGAGGGTTGGACCTCCTCTTTATTAGAGAAGGGGGCCTTTGTGATGCATTGAGGGAAGAATGTTGTTTTTATGCTGACCATACTGGAGTTGTAATAAAATCTATGAGTAAATTTAAAAGACACCTTGAAGAGCATCAACAAGAGAGAGAGGCCCAAAAAGGGTGGCTTGAGTCTTGGTTCACACACTCCTCCTGGTTAACTACGTTTTTATCAACCTGGCAGGTCCAATAATAATCCTCATATTATTGCTAACTATAAAACCCTGTTTGCTCAACCGTGTAATTTCTTTTCTCCAGGCTCAAATTGGACGAGTTAAACTTATGGTAATACCCCACTAGCAGACATAGAATGTGACACCCTCCAATGATCATTTTTATGATTAAAAGTAGCCAGAAGAAGAAGTGGGGAATTAAAGGTTAATAAAATAGGTACTTGTCACTTCTTGTTTTTCTGTATGCATAACAAAACACTGTTGAAATTTGAGAAATGCTTCCAAATCTTGTTCCCAGAATGTTCTGTCCCCAAATGCACAACTGCAGAATGTACTCCCTCACCCAGTTGCACGCAAACCACCCACTCGCCCTGACCCATCAATAAAATTCCCTCCCTGCCCTCTCCAGGGAAAGTATATAAGCTCTACTTAAGCTATTCTCAGGGCTATCTGCTCGATTCAAGTGATCTCTGAGCCCCAGCATGCTGGACACCCAAAAAACCCTTTGATGTTGCATGAGATAGTCTGTTGGTTGTCTCCTCCTCTGAAGCTCGCCCCACATTTACTTGGATAATTGAATGTAGAAGAGAACATCCAGTCAAAAAGGGATAGTCTATAGCATTAGGAAGATAGTACTTTTAGGAAGAAGGGTGAGTATAGGAATTGGAAAAAAAGTTCTTTAGCAATAGGGTTTCGATTAGAGAGTGAATGTAAATGTCAGCACAGGTGAAGAGTCAGTCACAATGATGAACTGGGGAAAATATGTAGGAAAGCAGATATCAATAGAGACATTACGAAAACAGGCAAAGTATAAAGTGAGTGATAGGATTAGATATTTTGAACAGGGTTGAGTTTACATATATAATCTTAGGAAGAAACAAATATGTAGTCACAAATAGGATTGACATTTGAGATCATTAGGCAAATTTCAGGTGGATGAATATTTCTCAGAATAATCTTGTGAATAGTTGATTATAAATTAACATACATAAACATGAATGAATTTAGGGAGTGTATAGAAGACACATATATTTCATATTTTGAAAAATCTGGAGAGTGTATATATATATATATATATATATATATATATATATATATATATATATATATATACAAAACACACACACAGACAAAAAAGTAGCAATATAGATGTCAATCAAAATTCATTATGAAATATACATCATCCAGAGATCTAAAAATATTAATTTTACTGAACATGGATTTATGTATAATGCTGTTCAACTAGCAAGCTCACCCATAGGTTGAATATCCAATTCCAACAAGCTTAGTAGGAGTGATCTCTTCTAACAATTTGTATCTGCCAAGTCAGCCACCTCACAAGAATGTACGTGTGGTATCAGGTAGAAATCTATATGTGCATATAAGAATACAGAGAAAGGGAGACAGGAATTCACATATTTGTTAACCTTAAAAATACATGGACAACTATTTCAACAACAAATCGACTAGATTCATAACTCCAACTCTGTATCATGCAAAAGGCAAGTCCAACAATACACCAGGCCTACTCTGAACTGCTTGTATTTCTATTCTGTTTGGGTTAGTTTTCTCCATCATATTAGAATTAGTAGTCAGAGTCTGGTCGGGTATGGGTTAGAGTCAGGGATTCAGTATTTTGAATGGAAAATAGAAAACTGAATCCAATGTGTATGCAAATATATGCTACAGAAAATTCTTCCCACTCTCCTCCAGAACAATGCCTTGACATTACCTTCGCCCCAAGTAAGACACAATTAGAGGAGAAGAGTTAGAAAATCTGTGAATAGCTATCAGGAATGGAAAATGCTCCAGATTTCACATCTTTGGAGGTGGTAGAGGAGTTTCCAAAAGTAAGGGACAGGGTAAACACTCCACAAACATGGAGCTCTGCTGGCCTAAAGACTTTTTGAGAACCTGCCTTTGAGGTTGGGCACTTAAAATATATGTTGTTTTCATTAGCTTTAGCTTTATTTGTAGTGAGACAATCAAAGCTCGATCTGCTTCTATGTGACCTGGAGGACATGGTTATTTATTTTCCAATAAAAATGAGGCAGCAGTGCTGAATTCTCTCTTTGTAGGTAAACTGTGGCCACTGAGGGCTAAGTGTCTCCCCGTGTGGACTGTGACACAACTTGGTCATCCTCCAATTATCGTCGTGTTTTTTGCTGCTGCACTGGGAGTTTGGTATTTGCTTCATGAAATACAATGAGTTCAAATGGGAGACAGTGCTGAAGGGAGTTCTGTCAGCTGTGGTGGGCATGGTCTCCAGGAGAATGCACCAACCAGGGTTCTATCCCACGTAGCTTGCCCCCTTGACAATAGCAACATGATTCTGAACATTGCCCTAAAACCTCTCCATATAAAAATATGCCTTTACGTATATGGGTCTGATGGCTGCACCATGTCAGTCTCAAGCCATTTGGAAGCCAATGGAAGATCCACATGGCCCCACCACAGATGTTTTATCACTCACTTGCATAACACTTCTCTAGGCCCACTACTCACCAGGCTCCTCCTTACTAGCATCTCTGTTCTACACCATTTTCATGAAACCCAGTCAATCAAGGCCCTGTCTGGTATATTCATGATCATCAACAGGACATCAAAGGTTCTCCAGTGACATCTGGTCATGGGAATTTTAAAAATTTCATGGTAATTATCTAGCAATTTTTCATGGATGAAGTTGCAGGCACTGTGGGTTTCAATTCATTCAGGAACCCTTAAAGGGTTAGGAAACTAATTTCAGGCAAAGCTCTGGAGTACTCTCACATGCAAGGCTACCCAATGAGTGGCCAAAAAGTCACATGAAGCGAGGCCAATTGAGGTCTATAAAGCGAGGTCCATGTGGGTTTTGAATCTCTATAATGCATGCCAAGTCTTTCAGAATAAAATCATGTAATATCCTGGCTGAGATTCGCAGTGTTCTGTGGAAAGCCAACCTGTGCCTAGATCTCAGGTTCCAATGGCAACTTCATGCCTGGCCTCCTAAAATCCCAACACAATTCATGGCAATACTTCTCTCAGGTCAGTTCCAGAACTCAGTCTATAAGGAGAATCACACCAGAGTTCAAGTCCAGGTGGACCCAGACAACTCTTCCAACCGCTACTCAAATGAAAACAATTAAAACCAGAAAACTCCCTCATGGCTCTATTCTTCTTCCATATAGACACTAATCATAACCTCTTCCTGGAGTTTTCCATGAGTTGTGAAGCCCAAGAAAATGTCCAAAATACGCTTCTTGCACCTCTTTTGCCTAACTTCAGCGTGGTCTGGGCACCCTTCCTGTGAACCTGGAGTGATCAAATAGGCCTTCCCTTAATACTGCTCCGCTTATCCAATTTGAGGCTCTCTGACTGTGGGGTCTAGATTCTTTATGTGAATTGGAGTCATGAGAAAAGCCAAGACAGTGTCCAATATCAGCTCGCTTTTTCCTCATTTGCCTAAAGTCAGGGTGGCCTGGACCCCGTTTCTGTGAACCAGGAGTGATCAAATAAGCCTGCCGTTTATACTTCTGTGTTTCTCCCATTTGAGGCCTACTGATTTCAGGTATCAATTTCTTATGTGATTTGGAGTTACTTGAAAACCCAAGCACCTCTGCAGGGAATTGAAGAACTCATAGACCCAAAGAATCCCTATTCTCACTTGATGGAGTTCAGGAACCTAACAGAGGAAGGCAAGAGACTTCATCCATAATGAATGATTTTTTTGCCATTATGGTTTTGGATGCACACATGGGATCATTCTTTAGATGCATCAGGTGCTGAGAATCTAACTCAAAGCCACACACATGGCCAAGAGACTAATTCAGACACATCCCTTCCCAAAGCAATTAAGCAAAGAGCCACAGGTGATGCCATTCATTTCCATTTGAAAACTGTTTACTTCAGGCTTCACAAAGGGGTGGATTGAGGCAAAGAACTTCCTGACATTCAGTGAAAAACAACAATAAGTAAGCAAAAGGCCCAAAGCAGGGTTTCTCCACTGAGACTTTCCTGGTCACACTGATATCTGAGTTTTCTGAGATGCTCGCAATTCTCTTCAGCTATCCAGTACATGGCCATGTCACAGAGTTGGAGGTGGTACATATTTTGAACACAAATCCATGAGCCTATTCTAGAGAGTGGCCAGAATTCAGGAAGAAAACAGCAACTTAGAAAGATAGCAGGTGTTGCACATCGACAAGACAAGCTGCACTCCATTCATATATTGGGCAGGTTGAAATATGGGAAGATTTACACTTGACAGGACACATCCATTAATGCATTCTCTTTTCCAATGTCTACAACAATGGACACACTGGGATACACAGACATAGAAACACTCACCTTGTGAAACAACTTACTAGAAACTGTCCACTCCAAACCAAACCGCCTTTCCCATCTATTCTCAGAACATGAGACAAAACAATAAACCCACACACACTCCCACAAAGGCACCTCCTTCACCCAAGTAGGTCTGTGACTATCCAGAGTGTCCTCTGACTGGTGGGCCATACTATGTTCCCCTGAAATGGTCTGTCTTCTCTCAGATCTGGTTTCCTTGGCCAACTCTGTGCAGTTGTCAGGAGCCAGTGGTGAACCACTATCTGCTTTCTCAGGAAAGGTCCATCTTCAGATCTTTCCTGGCATTTGGCCATCCTCACATCATTAGGTACCAAGAAAACTGACTCTGTCCTTGGTAAATCCAAACAAGTGAGCCCACTGGGACTGGGACTGGGACTGCCTCTTGGTGCCTGGCTTTTTGGATACCAAGTTCAGACAGTTCAATCACCAAGGAAATGAGGTATGTCACTTTCTTTGGAACTGAATGAGGTCACTGCCTTGGCAACGACTTTGTCCTAACACTTGCTTCCAAAGGTCCCATGAGATGGAGCCTTCCCCTACTTCCCGTGACACTTTCACAAGGTAGTATGGTATATCAACCATTGGCACCCAGGAACAGCTCTCCACACAGGCCTGGTTTGGTCCATCTTCTCTACAATAAGAAGAGAGAGGCTGATTCATACATATCCCTTCATCCTGACCAGGTTGTTTGCCATGGAAGATGACTTTTGCTCTCTCAGATCCTTCATACCTGCCTACAACTTCTCCAGGTATCATTTCTGCATGGACCTTTGAAGTTCTCAGCAGGTGGAAGGTCCCCAAGTTTCCTGTATTGTAAAAACCACTCTGTCCCTGCTCTTCTGTAAAATGAGATTGAGGGAACAGAGTATGTTTAGGGTTAATAACAGGTTTGATTTGGGTTACGAATCATTCTGTGCGATGAATAATGCTATTGGGAACCTGCGATATTTACAAGAATATAGAGGTGAAATATAAGTATGAAAACAGAAATCTAGGTATGATTTGAAGCCCAGAAGGACATTGGGCCCTTGATTGGGATACTTAGCTTTGAATTATGCTCTGCAAAATTGTCTCAGATAATTCGATATACAATGGCATAGGACATTTTATTGAATGTAGAAGAGAACATCCAGTCAAAAAGGGATAGTCGGTAGGATTAGGAAGATAGTCGGTAGGTTTAGAAAGAAGAGTGAGTATAGGATTTGGACCAAAAGTTCTTTAGCAATAGGGTTTCGATTATAGAGTGAATGTAAATGTCAGCACATATGAAGTGTCAGACACTAGGATCAACTTGGGAAAATTTGTTGAAAAGCAGATATCAATAGAAACATTATGAAATCAGGCAAAGTATAAAGTGAGTGATAGGATTAGACATTTCCAACAGGGTTGAGTTTGAATATATAAATTAGGAAGAAACAAATATGTAGTCACCAATAGGATTGACAATTGACAGCATTAGGCAACCTGGACATGGATGTTTTTAGTAATTCATGTACACTTTACATTTAGGCTTTGGTACAATCATAAATGTGACCTTTACATTTTTTTGTCCAGAATATTACTTTGATAAAATGTATATGTACATCAGGTGACATGAGTATGTCTTCCACCATTTCTGCAAGCAATATATTGAAGATGTAAAATTAGAATCGGGGGTACAAAGAGGTGTACCCTGTGTCTATGAATATAGAGATAAAGAATGAATAGACCGTAATGTGAATGAATAATATAACTTTTTTCAACTTTAAAAAATGAATTGATCTAATACCTGAAAAATCACAGGAAATCGTATATTGATATACAATCATTCATTCCAAGCAGTTATACATCTAATGGTAATATTCGTGTTTTGGTTTATCATGAAGAGTGTGTGAGTTTTGCTTCAAAAGTGACTATGGAAATAATGTGTTTGGAAAGAAGACTCATGAAAATACCAGTAAAGAAACCCTGACAATACATGTGTTCTGAAGCAAAAAGTGATTAAATTTGAAACAAATGCCTACAAATTTGTGAACTTGTGGATGAAATGTATATCCTATGATGTGCAAAAACTGAAGAAATAATAATGTAAAAGTGTCGAATACAAATGAATAAAGAATTACATATCATGTCCCATTGGAATCTACTTGCATTGATGTTAGACTGGGTCAGTTACTGTAGAATAATTAGGATTTGTATGCATCATTCCCTGAAGTTAGTTTTCAGTACTAGGAAACAAATATGTATTTCAGGTGGATGAATATTTCTGAGAATAATCTTGTGAAAAGTTGATTAAAAATCCACATACATGAACATAAATGAATTTAGAGAGTGTATATTAGACACATATATTTCATATTTTGAAAAATCTGGAGAGTGTACACACACACACACACACACACACACACACACAAAACACTCACAGACATTAAAAAGTAGCAATATAAATGCCAATCGAAATTCATCAGTAAATATATATCATCCACAGATGCAAAAATATTTATTTTACTGAACATGAGTTTACGTATAATGTTGTTCTACTAGGACGCTCCCTATAGGTTGAATTTTCAGTTCCAACAGCATTTAGGAGGAGTGATCTCTTCTCACAATTTGTATCTGCCAAGTCAGCCACCTCACAAAGATGTACGTGTGATACCTGGTAGGATTCTATATACGCATATAAATATACAAGTGTGAATAGGCTAAAGAGAAAGGGAAACATGAATTCTCATATTTGTTAACTTTAAAAACACATGGAGATCTTTTTCTATTAAACATTGACTAGATTTATAACTCCTACCTTGTATAATGCAAAATGCAAGTCCAACTATACAACATGCCTCCAATGAACTGCTTGTATTTCTATAGGTTTGTGTTATTTTTCTCTATCATATTAGGATGAGTTGTCTGAGTCTAGTATGTATGGGTTAGTGTCAGGGATTCAGTATTTCAAAAGGAAAATTGGAAATTGAATCCAATTTGTATGCAAATATATGCTGCACAAATATCCTCCCACTCTCATCCAGAACAATGCCTTGAAATTACCTTCACCCCAAGTAAGACACAGTTAGAGGAGAATAGATAGAAAATCAGTGAATACATATCTGGAATGGAAAATGCTCAGGAGTTCACAACCTTGGAGGTTGTAGAGGAGTTTCCAAATGTAAGGGACAGGGTAAACACTCCACAAACATGGAGCTCTGCTGGCCTAAAAACTTTTAGAGCAACTGCCTCTGAGTTTGGGAACGTGAAAAATATGTTGTTGTCAGGAGAATTGGCTTCCTTTGTAGTGAGACCATCAAACTGGGTCTGCCTCTATGTGACGTGGAGGACATGGTATCTTATTTTCCAATGAACATGAGGTAGCAGTGTTGATTTTCTTCTTTTTAGGTAAACTGTAGCCTCTGGGGGCTAAGTGTCTCCCCGTTGGACTGTGAAGCCATTTTGTCCTCCTCCACTTTTTGTGGGGTTTTTGCTGCTGAACTGGGAGTTTGGTATTTGCTTCATGAAATTCAAGGAGTTCAACTGAGACACAGTGCTGGAGGGAGTTCTGTCATGTGTGGTGGTTCAGAGTCTGCAGAAGAACGCACCAACCACGCTTCTATCCCTCAAAGCTTGCCACATTGCATCCTTGTCCATAGCAACCTGATTCTGAACATTGCCCTGAATCCTCTCCATATAACAAGATGCCTTTAATTACAAGAGTCTGCTGGCTGCTTCATGTAATCCACAAGCCATTTGGAAGTCAATGGAAGATCCACATTGCTCCAACACAGATGTTTTATCACACTCCTGCCCACCACAGCTCTAGGCCCACTTCTCAGCATGCTGCAACTTTCTGGCACCTCTGTTCTACACAATTTTCATAAAACCCAGTCAAGCAAGGCACTGTCTGGTACATCCATGATCAGCAACAGGACATCCAAAGATTCTCCAGTGCCACCTGGTCATGGGAATTTCAAAAATTTCATGGTATTTATTTAGACATTTTTCAAGGATGAAGTTGAAGGCACTGTGGGTTTCAATTCATTCAGGAACCAGTAAATGGTGAGCAAGATTATTTCAATGAAAGCTCTGGAGAACCCTCACAGGCAAGGTTTCCCAAAGAATGGCCAAAAGGTCACATTAAGCCAGGCCCATTAAGGTCTAAAATATGAGGTCCATGTGTGTTTTCACTCTCAACTATGGCTGCCAAGTCTTTCGAATTAAATCATGTGATATCTTGGCTGAAATTCCCAGTGCTCTGTGGAAAGCCACTCTGGGGCTAGATCTCAGTTTCCAAGGGTGACTCTCATACATCGCCTCTTAAATCACAACACAATACATGGCAATACTTCTCTGAGATCAGTTCCTGAACTCAGTCTATAAGGGGAATCACACCAGAGTTCAAGCCCAGGTAGACCTTGTTATGTCTTCCAAGTGTCACACAAATATCCACAATTAAATCCAAAACACTTCCACATGGCACTCATCTTCTTCCATTTACACAATCATCATAATCTCTGGCTGGAGGTTTCCATGAGGGGTGCAGCCCAAGACAGTGTCCAATATAACCTCCCTTGCCCCTCATTTGCCTAAAATAAGGGTGGCCAGGACATCCTTCCAGTGAACCAAGAGTGATCAAATAGGCCTGCCATTAATATGGCACTGCTTCTCCAATTTGAGGCCTACTGACTGTGTGTTTTAGATTCTTTATGTGAATTGGAGTCTTGAGAAAAACCAAGCACTTATGGGCTAGCCTCTGCAGGGTTTTGAGGAACACATTTGAACCAAATTATCACTATTCTCACATGATGGATGACAGGAACCTTACAGAGGAATGCGAGAGACTTCATCCACACTGACTGCTCTTTTGTCCATTTTGGTTTTGGATGCACACATGGGATCCTTCTTTAGATCCATCAGGTGCTGAGAATCTAAGCCACAGTCTCACACAGGGCCAAAAGGCTGATTCAGACATATCCCTTTCCAAAGCAATTAAGCAAAGAGCCACAGGTGATGCCCTTTCATTTCCATTTGAAAACTGTTTCTTTAGGCTCTACAATGGTGTGGCCTGAGGCAAAGACCTTCCTGACATTCAGGGCAACAGAACAATTGGTGAGCAAAAGGCCCAAAGCAGGGTTTCTTCACTTAGAATTTCCTGGTCAAACTAATATCTGAGTTTTCTGAGATGCTCCCATTTATTTCAGCTATCCAGTACATGGCCATGTCACAGAGCTTGGAGGTGGTACATATTTTGGACAAAAAACCATGAGCCTATTCTGGAGAGTGGCCAGAATTCAGGAAGAAAACCGGAACTTAGGAAGATTGTTGGAGTTGTCCACCCATAAGTCAAGCCGCAGTCCATTCATAAATTGGGCAAGTTGAGTCTAGACAGGACACATCCAATGATTCATTCTCTTTTCTAATATCTAAAACCACGGACACAGTGGGATACACTGACAAAGAAACACTGGCCTTGTCAAACGACTTACCAGAAACAGTTCACTCCAAACCAAACAAACCGCCTTTCCTACCTATTCTCAGAACATAATACAAAATCTCAAACCCACACCCACACACACAAAGGAAGCTCCTTCCCCAAGTAGGTCTGTGACTATTGGGAGTGTCTTCTGACTGGTGGGCCAAACTATGTTCTGATGAAATCGCCTGTCCTGTGTCAGATATGGTCTCGTTGGCCAAATCTGTGAAGTTGTCACTAGCCAGCGGTGAGCCACTACCTGGTGTCTCAGGAAAGGCCCCTCTTCAGAGCTTTCCTGACATTTGTTCATCCTCACCTCAGTAGGTACCAAGAAAGACTGACTCTGTCCTTGGTAAATCCAAAAAATAAGACCACTGGGACTGGGACTGAGACTGGCTCTGGGTGCCTGGCTTCCCGGATTCCAAGTTCAGAGAGTTCCATCACCAAGGAAGTGAGGTGAGATTACTTCCTTCAGGAATTCTTTGAGGTCATTGCCTTGGCAACCACTTTGTCCTATGAGATGGAGGCTGCCCTTACTTCCTGTGACACTTTTACAAGTTAGAATGGTATATCAACCATAGGCACCCAGGAACAGCTCTCCACACATGCCTGGTTTGGTCTATCTTCTGTACATTAACAAGAGAGAGGCTTATTCAGACACAACCCTTCATCCTGGAAAGGTTGTTTGCGATGGAAGATGACATTTGCTCTTTCAGGTCCTTCATAGATGCCTACATCTTCTCCAGGGATCAAATCTGCATGGACATTTGAGATTCTCAGCAGGAGGAAGATACCCTACATTCCTGTATTGTAAGACGAACTCTGTCCCTGCTCTTCTGCAAAGTTAGATTGAGGGAAAGTGTATGGTTAGGGTTAATAACATGTTTGATTTGGGTTACGAATCATTGCGAAGGATGATTAATAGTATTGGGAACCTGCGATATTTATAAGATTATAGAGGTGAAATATAAGTATGGAAACAGAAATCTAGGTAAGATTTGAAGCCCAGAAGGGCATTAGGCCCTTGATTGGGATACTTAGCTTATAATTACGTTCTGCACAGATGTCTCAGATAAATCGATAATCAATGGCATAGGACCTTACACCTTGGAAGATTGATTTTAGAAGAGAACATCCACTCAAATTGAGATAGTCGGTGGGATTAGGAAGGTAGTCAGTAGGTTTAGGAAGTAGAGTGAGTATAGGACATGGAGCAAAAGTTCTGTAGCAATAGTGTTTTGGTTATAGAGTGAATGTAAATTTCAGCACATGTGAAGAGTCAGTCACAATGATTAACTGGGGAAAATATGTAGAAAGGAAAATATCAATACAGACCTTACGAAATGAGGCAATTATACAGTGAGTGATAGGATTAGACATTTTCAATAGGGTTGAGATTGAATACATAATCTTAGGAAGAAACAAATATGTCGTCACCAATAGGAATGACATTTGAAAGCATTAGGCAACCAGGACATTTATCGTTTTAGTAATCCATGTTCACTTTCCATTTAGTATTTGGTACAATCATAAGTGTGATTTTTGCATTTTGTGCCCAGAAAAATATTGTGATCAAATGTATATGTAGATCATATGACATGAGTATTTCTTCCACGATTACTGGGAGCAATATTTGAAGACATATAAATTAGTATTGGGGGTACAAAGTGGTGTACCCTGTGTCTATGAATATAGAGATAATGCATGAATAGACCATACTGTGAATAAATATTATAACTGGTTCCACTTTAAATAATGGATTGAATTGATATCTGAAAATATATAGGAAATCATATATTGACATACAATCATTCACTCCAACCAGTTATATATCTAATGGTAATCTTAGGGTTATTGTTTATCATGAAGTGTGTGTGAGTTTTGTTTCAAAAGTGATTATGGAAATCGAAAATAATATGTTTGGAAAAAAGTCTCATGAAAAGACCAGTCAAGAAATATGGAGGAATCCATGTGTTCTGAAGCAGGAAGTGATTGAAAGTGAAACAAATGCCTATAAATTTTCTAAATTGTGAATGAAATATATATCCTGTTATGTGCATAAACTGATGAAATAGTAATGTATCAGTGTTGAATAAAAGTGAATGTCAAAATACACATCATGTCCAATAGGAATCTACTTGCATTGATGTTAAACTGGGTCAGTTACTGTAGAAATATTAGAATTGTGTGCATTATGCACCAAAGATAGTTTTTTTTATTTTTATTTATGGTTGTTCAAAACATTACATAGTTCTTGATATATCATATTTCACACTTTGATTCAAGTGGGTTATGAACTCCCATTTTTACCCTGTATACAGATTGCAGAATCACATCAGTTACACATCCATTGATTCACATATTGCCATACTAGTGTCTGTTGTATTCTGCTGACTTTCCTATCCTCTACTATCCCCCCTAGCCTCCCTGCCCCTCCCCACTTCTCTCTCTACTCCCTCTACTGTAATAAATTTCTCCCCCTTGTATTATTTTTCCCTTTCCCCTCAATTCCTCTTGTATGTAATTTTGTATAACCCAGAGGGTCTCCTTCCAATTCCATGCAATTTCCCTTCTACCTCCCTTCCACCTCTCATCCCTGTTTAATGTTAATCATCTTGTCATGCTCTTTGTCCCTATCTGATCTTAGTTACTCTCCTTATATCAAAGATGACATTTGGTATTTGTTTTACAGGAATTGTGTAGCTTCACTTAGCATAATCCAGTCTAATGCCATCCATTTTCCTGCAAATTCTATGATTTTTTCATTTTTCAATGCAGAGTAATAATCCATTGTGTATTAATGCCACATTTTTTTATCCATTATTCTATTGAAGGGCATCTAAGTTGGTTCCACAGTCTTGCTGTTGTGAATTGTGCTGCTATGAACATCGGTGTAGCAGTGTCCCTGTAGCATGCTCTTTTTAGGTCTTTAGTGAATAGACCAAGAAGGGGAATAGCTGGGTCAAATGGTGCTTCCATTCCCAGCTTTCCAAGAAATCTCCATACTGCTTTCCCAATTGGCTGCACCAATTTGCAGTCCCACCAGCAATGTACAAGTGTACCTCTTTTCCCACATCCTTGCCAGCACTTCTTGTTGTTTGACTTTATAATGGCTGCCAATCTTACTGGAGTGAGATGGTATCTTAGGGTGGTTTTGATTTGCATTTCTCTGACTGCTGGAGATGGTGAGCATTTTTTCATGTATTTGTTGATTGATTGTATGTCCTTATCTGAGAAGTGTCTGTTGAGGTCCTTGGACCATTTGTTGATTGGGTTATTTGTTATCTAATTGTCTAATTTTTTGAGTTCTTTGTATACTCTGGATATTAGGGCTCTATCTGAAGTGTGAGTAGTAAAGATTTCTTCCCAGGATGTAGGCTCCATATTTACCTCTCTTATTGTTTCTTTTGCTGAGAAAAAAACTTTTTTAGTTGAGTAAGTCCCATTTGTTGATTCTAGTTATTAACTCTTGTACTATGGGTGTCCTATTGAGGAATCTGTATCCCGACCCCACAGTATGTACATCGTAACCAAATTTTTCTTCTATCAGACAGTGTGTCTCTGATTTGATATCAAGCTCCTTGATCCATTTTGAGTTAACTTTTGTGCATGGCGAGAGAAAGGGATTCAGTTTCATTTTGTTACATATGGATTTTCAGTTTTCCCAACACCATTTGTTGAAGATGCTATCCTTCCTCCATTGCATGCTTTTAGCCCCTTTATCAAATATAAGATAGTTGTAGTTTTGTGGATTGGTTTCTGTGTCCTCTATTCTGTACCATTGGTCCACCTGCCTTTTTCGGTACCAGTACCATGCTATTTTTTTACTATTGCTCTGTAGTATAGTTTGAAGTCTGGTATCGCTATACCACCTGATTCACACTTCCTGCTTAGCATTGTTTTGCAATTCTGGGTCTTTTATTTTTTCATATGAATTTCATGATTGCTTTCTCTATTTCTACAAGAAATGCCTTTGGGATTTTGATTGGCATTGGATTAACCCTATAGAGAACTTTTGGTAATATCGCCATTTTGATGATGTTAGTTCTGCCTATCCATGAACAGGGTATATTTTTACATCTTCTAAGATCTTCTTCTATTTCTCTCTTTAGGGTTCTGTAGTTTTCATTGTATAAGACTTTCACCTCCTTTGTTATGTTGATTCCCATTTTTTTTTTTTAGGATATTGTGAATGGAGTGGTTGTCCTCATTTCCATTTCAGAGGATTTGTCGCTGATATACAGGAATGCATTTGATTTATGCGTGTTGATTTTATATCCTGCCACTTTGCTGAATTCATTTATTAGCTCTATTAGTTTCTTTGTAGACACTTTTGGGTCTGCTAGGTATAGAATCATGTCATCTGCAATAGTGATAATTTAAGTTATTCTTTTCCTATTTATATGCCTTTAATTTCTTTCATCTGTCTAATTGCTCTGGCCAGTATTTTGAGAACTATATTGAACAGAAGTGGTGAGAGCGGGCATCCCTGTCTTGTTCCAGATTTTGGAGGGAATGTCTTCAATTTTTCTCCATTAAGAATGACGCTAGCCTGCGGTTTAGCATAGATTGTTTTTACAATATTGAGGAATGTTCCTGTTATTCCTAGTTTTTCGAGAGTTTTGAACATAAAGGGATGCTGTACTTTGTCGAATGCTTTTTCTGCATCTATCTAGATGATAATATGGTTTTTATTTTTAAGTCTATTGATGTGGTGAATAACACTTATTGATTTTCGTATATTGAATCCTCCTTGCATCCCAGGGATGAATCCTACTTGATCATGGTCCACATTTTTTTGATATGTTTTTGTATCTGATTCGCCAGAATTTAATTTAAGATTTTTGCATTTAGGTTCATTAGAGATATCGGTCTTTAGTCTTCTTTCTTTGAAGTGTCTATCTGGTGAAGGAATCAGAGTGATATTGGCCTCGTAGAATGAATTTGGAAGATCTCCCTCTTTTTCAATTTTCTGAAATAGCTTGAAAAGTATTGGTATTAGTTCATATTAAAGGTTTTGTAAAAGTCTGCTGTATACCCATACGGTCCTGGGATTTTCTTAGTTGGTAGTCTTTGGATGGTTTCTTTTATTTCCTCAATTGATATTGGTATGTTTAGGTTGTCTATATCCTCCTAACTCACTCTGGTCAGATCATATGACTTAAGAAATATTTCGATGCCTTCACTATCTTCTATTATTTTGGAGTATAAGGATTCAAAGTAATTTCTGATTATCTTCTGTATTTCTGAAATATCTGTTGTGATATTGCCTTTTTCATCCCATATGATAGTAATTTCAGTTCTCTCTCCTCTTCATTAGCATGGCTAGGGGTCTGTCCATTTTATTTATTTTTTCAACGAACCAACTTTTAGTTTTTTCAATTTTTTCAATTGTTTCTTTTGTTTCGATTTCATTGATTTCTGCTCTGATTTTAATTATTTCTTTCCTTCTACTTCTTTTGCTGTTGTTTGCTCTTGTTTTTCTAAGATTTTGAGATGAAGTATGAGATTATTTATTTGTTGTTTTTTTTCTTTTTCTAAGGAATGAACTCCAAGGAATAAATTTTCCTCTTAGAACTGCTTTCAATGTGTCCCATTGATTCCGATATATTGTGTCTGTGTTTTCATTTTTCTCTAAGAATTTTTTATTTTCCTCCTTGATGTCTTCTATAACCCATTGATCATTCAGAAACCTATTGTTCATTCTCCAAATGATGCATGATTTTTCCTTCCTTCTTTTATCATTGATTTTTAGTTTCATTCCATTATGATAAGATAAGATGCATGGTATTATCTCTACTCCTTTAATTTGTCTAAGAGTTGCCCTGTGACATAATATATGATCTATTTTTGAGAAGGATCGATGTGCTGCTGAGGAAAAATGTAACTACTTGATTTTGGGTGGTATATTCTATATATGTCAATTAAGTCTAGGTTATTAATTGTGTTATTGAGTTCTATAGTTTCCTATTTCAACTTTTGTTTGAAAGACCTGTCCAGTGGTGAGAGAGCTGTGTTGAAGTCTCCCATGATTATTGTATGGTGGTCTATTAGACTCTTGAACTTGAGAAAAGTTTGTTTGATGAACATAGCTGCACCATTGTTTGGGGCATACATATTTATGATTGTTATGTCTTGCTGGTGTATGGTTCTCTTGAACAGTATGTAGTGTCCCTCTTTATTCCTTTTGATTAATTTTGGCTTGAAATCTATTTTATTTGATATGAGTATGGACACTCCTGCTTTTTTCCGAAGTCCATATGAGTGATATGATTTTTTCCAAACTTTCACCTTCAGTGTATGTATGTCTTTTTCTTATCAAATGCGTCTCCGGTAGGCAGCTTATTATTGGGTCTTGTTTTGTGATCCATTCTACTGGCCTGTGTCTGTTAATTGGTGAGTTTAAGCCATTAACATTTACGGTTATTATTGACATAAGGGTTGTTCTTCCAGCCATATTTGTTTATTTATGTTATTAAACATGGATTGTTTTCCTCTTTGATTATTTCCCCCCTTTAATGTCCTACCTCCCACTGTTGGTTTTCATTATTTTCCAATTACTCTTCCTGTAATATTTTGCCAAGGATGTTTTGAAGAGATGGTTTTCTAGCTACAAATTCTTTTAACTTTTGTTTATCATGGAAAGTTTTAATTTCATCTTCCATCCTGAAGCTTAATTTTGCTGGATACACAGTACATGGTTGGAACCCATTTTCTTTCTGTGATTGAAAAATGTCATCCAGGATCTTCTAGCTTTAAGAGTCTTTGTTGAAAGATCTGCTGTTATCCTGATTGGTTTACCCCTAAATGTAATCTGCTTCCTTTCTCTTGTAGATTTTAAAATTCTCTCCTTATTCTGTATGTTGGGCATCTTCATTATAATGTGTCTAGGTGTGGAACTCTTATGATTTTTCACATTCGGCGTCCTGTAGGCTTTTAGAACTTGGGAGTCTGTCTCATTCTTCAAGTCTGGGAAGTTTTCTCATATTATTTCATTGAATAGATTGCTCATTCCTTTGGTTTGGACCTCTATACCTTCCTGTATCCCAATGACTCTTAAGTTTGGTCTCTTTATTTTATCCCATATTTCTTGGATGTTCTGTTCATGGTTTCTTAACAGTTTGGCTGAGCTGTCTATGTTCTTTTCAAGTTGAAATACTTTGTCTTCATTGTCTGATGTTCTATCTTCTAAGTGTTCTACTCTGATGGTAGTATTCTCAATTGAGTTTTTAAGATGGTTTATTGCTTCCTGCATTTCTAGGATTTCTGTTTGTTATTTTTTACAACCTCTATCTCCCTGTATAGTTGATCTTTTGCTTCTTGGTTTTGTTTATGTAATTCATTGTTGAAGTGATCTTTCATTGTCTGATTTTGCTGTCTAATGTCTTCCTTGAGACTTCAGATCATCTGAAGAATGTATATCCTGAGTTCTTTATCTGACATTCCATTTGCTGCAGCTATTACCTCTTCTAAAGTTGTGTTGACCTGCATTACTTGTGGTTCTTTTTTCCTTTTCTTTTCATACTGCTCGCGTTTCTTTCTGCTTGGTGAAACTGTTGTGATTTTGAAATTTTCCCCCTATATATTTATATTGCTCTTGTATATTTGAAAAGTCTTCATTGCAGGGGCAGGGGTGGCTGTGCTGTTCCACCAATTGGGGTGATATATCTACCACGCTGATGGGCCGCTAGGCCTGTTATTCTGATTGGTCGCAGGTCTGCTTACCATGCAGGCGCAGGAGGCTGCTCTCCTCTGCCCCTCCTCCAATTGGTGTGACGTGTCTACCACGCCCGTGGACCCCTGCAGTGTTCTGCCGATCGGTCGCAGGTCTGCCTACCTTGCTTGCGTGGGTGGCGGCTCTGCTCTACTGCTCTACCCCTACCCCAATTGGGGAGACGTGACTACCACGCCGGTGGGCCGCTGGGCCTGGTCTGCCGGTTGGTCGCAGGTCAGGATACCTTGTGAGCACGGGCTACAGATCTGTTCTGCCCCTACTCCAAATGGGGTAAAGTGTCTGCTGCGCCAGCAGGCCGCTGGGCCTCTTCTTCTGGTCAGGTGCAGGTCTGCTACCTTGCGGGCGCGGGTGGTGGCTCTGCTCTGCCCCTACTCCAATTGGTGTGTCGTGACTACCATGCCTGCAGGTTGCTGGGCCTGTTCTGGGCATGGGCGAAGGCTCTGCTCTGCCCCTACTCCTATTGGGGTAATGTGACTACCATGCCGGTGACCCACTGGGATTGTACTAGGCACGGGAGAAGGCTCTGCTCTGCAACTACTCCAATTGGGGTGACGTGACTAAAACACCTGTGGGTCGCTGGGCCTGTTCTGGGCCCGGGCAGCGGCTCTGTTCTGCCTCTACTCCAATTGGGTTGACGTGACTACCATGCAGGTGTGTCACTGGGTCTGTTCCAGGTGCGGGCAGCTGCTCTGCTCTGCCCCTCTGGCTTGATGACAAAGTGAGAGAGACCCGGGTGTTTGTGACACACTTTCTTCACCAGGAGACCAACTGTTTCTGTCACTGCTGGTATCAATGAAGTTATCTCCTCCGCTGCTTTCTGATGACATCAGAAATTTGTCATGTTGGTATCCCATGTGAAAGGCAGCATTTCATTCCCTTTTCTGGGTGACCAAAGCAATGGGTGAGTCCTGACCGGCCCTCACAAGCCGCGTCTCAATCCTGTTGCCACTGCCTATGAAGGCTCGGTTGATATTTACCTCCACAGTATTCAGCAAGACCCGGAACGAGAAGCAGTTTCCGCGGGTTCTTTAGCCCTGGGCCAGATCAGTTCCGAGAGGCGGAATTCGGCGGCTCTGGGCTTGGTGTATGTTCTAATAGGAGCAGGCTCCAAGACGGAGTTTCTGCAGGTTCTTTGGCACTGAGCCTGAGTAATTTGTCTGCGACACAAAGGTGAATGGCATCCTGAAATTACCTGTTCTATAGCTGAATGAGCTTCGATCAGTCGAAAACAGGGATGGTGACATCAGCTCTCCAAGATGGTGGCCGCTGGCTTCCTCTGTGGTCTGACCGGTGTGGAGAACCGAATTGGACCGCATCCTTTCCCGTCTCAAACCCAGAATTCAGCACTTAGCACAGTGATTGCATACCTGTCAGGAGCCCACAGAATCCACACCGCTGTATATTTGCATTGCTATCTCTTCGTTTCGCAGTGCACGCCGCAGACTCTAGCCGCAGACCGATTTCCTGAATAAGCAGCATGACCCTCTATGCGGACAAATCACTCGTGTTTGAGCCCGCGTAGCTGATCCTCGTGAGATGGAAATATGTCCACTAGGTTTTGGAGCACCCCAATTTTGCTGGAAATTTCTAACAAGATAGGTTTTAGCCATTATAACTCGTCATTCTCCCGCACAGTGACGCGGTACATGGGGGTGATGCACTCAATTCACCACCATCATATGAGCCCCCAAAGTTAGTTTTCAGTACTAAGAAACAAATATGTATTTCTGGTGGATGAATAATTCTGAGAATATTCTTGTGAAAACTTGATTATTAATCCAAATACATGAATATGAGTGAATTTAGGGAGTGTATAATAAGAAAAATATACTTCATATTTTGAAAACTCTGGAGAGTGAATATGTGTGTATATATATATATATATATATATATATATATATATGTATATATATGTATGTATATATATATATACACATACACACACAGACATTAAAAAGTAGCATTATGTATGCCAATCGAAATTCACCACGAAGTAATATATCATCCACAGATCCAAAAATATTCATTTTAATGAACATGGATTTATGTTGTTCAAATAAGAAGCTCACTCATATGTTGAATTTTCAGTTCCAACAGCATTTAGTAGGAGTGATCTCTTCTCACAATTTGCATCTGCCAAGCCAGCCACCTCACAAAATGTACGAGTGATACCAGGTAGAATTCTATATGTGCATATAAAAATACATGTGATGAATAGGCTACAGAGAAAGGGAGACAGTTATTCACATGTTTGTTAACTTTTAAAACACATGGAGAACTATTTCAATTAAAATTCGCTAGATTTATAACACCTACCATTTATCATACGAAAGGCAAGTCCAACTATACACCATGCCTCCTGTGAACCTCTTGTATTTCTATTCTGTTTGGGTTATTTTTCTCCACCATATTAGGATTAAAAGTCAAAGTCTAGTAGGGTATGTGTTAGTGTCAGGGATTCAGTATTTCGAATGGAAAATTGGAAAATGTATCCAATGTGTATGCAAATATGTGCTACACAAAAATCTTCCCACCCTCATTCAGCACAATGCCTTGACATTACCTTCGCCCCACATAAGACACAATTAGAGGAGAAGAGTTGGAAAATCTGTGAATACATATGTGTAATAAAAAATGCTCAGGAGTTCACAAATTTGCAGGTGGTAGAGGAGTTTCCAAAAGTAAGGGACAGGGTAAAAACTCCACAAACATGAAGTTCTGCCAGCCTAACATCTGGAGAAACTGCCTCTGAGGTTGGGCAATGAAATATATGCTGTTGTCAGGAGCATTAGCTTCATTTGTTGTGAGACCATCATAGCTGAGTCTTCATCTATGTGATCTGGATGACATGGATTCTTATTTTCCAATGAACATGAGGCAGCAGTGCTGAATTTTCTATTTGTAGGTAACCTGTGGCCACTGGGGTCTAAGTGTCTCCCCTTGTGGACTGTAATTCCATTTGGTCATCCTCCACTATTCGTGGTATTTCTTGCTGCTGCACTGGGAGATTGGTATTTGCTTCATGAAATACAAGGATTTCAAATGGGACACAGTGCTGAAGTAAGTTCTGTCAAGTGTGGTGGGTCAGGTTCGTCAGGAGAATGCACCAACCAGGCTTCTATCCCACATAGCTTGCCCCATTGACCATAGCAACCTGATTCTGAACATTGCCCTAAAACCTCTCCATATAACAATATGCTTTTACATATAAGGGTCTACTGGCTGCAAAATGTCAGTCACAATCCATTTGGAAGCCAATGGCAGATCCAAATGCCCCCACCACAGATGTTTTATTACACACCTGCCAACCACTACTCTAGTACAACTACTCAGCAGGATCCAACTTACTGGCATCTCTGTTCAACACCATTTTCATAAAACCCAGTCAATCAAGGCACTGTCATGTATACTCATGATCAGCAACAGGACATCCAAATATTCTCCAGTGCTACCCGGTCATGGGAATTTCAAAAATTTCATGGTATTGATATAGCCAATTTTCAAGGATGAAGTTGGAGGCACTGTGAATTTTAATTCACTCAGAAACCATTAAATGGTGAGGAAGCTCATTTCAATGAAAACTCTGAAGAATTCTTACAGGCAAGGCTTCCAAAAGTGGCGAAAAGTCAGATTAAGCCAGGCCCGTTGAGGTCTACAATGTATGGTCCATGTGTGTTTCGACTCTCAAATATGGCTGCCAAGTCTTTAAGAATAATATCATGTGATATCCTGGCTGAGATTCCCTGTGCTCTGTGGAAAGTCAACTTGGGCCTAGATGTCACTTTCCAAGGACAACTCTCATGCATGGCCATCTAAAATTCCAACACAATTCCTGGCAATAATTCTCTGAGATCAGTAAAAGAACTCAGTCTCTAAGGGGAATCACACCAAAGTGCAAGCCTAGGTGGACCCAGAGATCTCTTCCAACCGCCAGACAAATATCCACAATTAAAGCCAAACACTCTCACATGGCCCTCATCTTCTTCCATATAGACACTCATTATATCCTCTGGCTGGAGGTTTCCATAAGGGACGCAGCCCATGACAGTGTCCAAAATAAGCTCCCTGCCCCTCATTTGCCTAAAGTCAGGGTGGCCTGGACTCTCTTCCTGTGAACCAGTAGTGATCAAATAGGCCTGCCTTTAATATTGCTTGGCTTCTCCAACTTGAGGCCTTCTAGCTTTGGGGTTTACATTCTTTAAGTGAATTGGAGTCATGAAAATCAAACACCTATGGCCTAGCCTATGCAGGGCTTTGAAGAACTCATTTGACCCAAAGGATCCCTATTCTCACTTGATGGATATCAGGAACCTACCAGAGGAAGGCAAGAGAGTTCATCAACAATATCTGATCTTTTTGCCATTTTGGTTTTGGATGCACGCATGGGATCTATCTTTAGATCCATCAGGTGCTGAGAATCTAAGCCAGAGCCTCACACAGGGCCAACAGGCTGATTCAGACATATCCCAATCCTAAGCAATTAAGCAGAGTCACAGGTGATTCCCATTCATTTCCATTTGAAAACTGTTTTCTTCAGGGTTCACAAAGTGGTGGCTTGAGGCAAAAAACTTCCTGACATTCAACAGAACAATAGGTAAGCAAAAGGAACAAAGAGGGGTTTCTCCACTGAGACTTTCCTGGTCAACAGATATTTGAGATTTCTGAGATGCTAGCCATTTCTTTCAGCTATCCAGTATATAGCCATGTCACAGATCTTGGAGGTACAAATCTTGGACACAAAACCACAATACTATTCTGGAGAGTGGCCAGAATTGAGAAAGAAAACAGGAAATTAGGAAGCTTGTAGGTGTTGCCCATCCATAAGGCAAGCCAGAGTCCACTCATGAATTGGGCAGGATGAATGCTGGGAAGCTTTCTACTAGACAGGACACATGCATTGATGCATTGTCTTTTCTAATGTCTACAACAATGGACTCAGTGGGATACACACACATAGAAACACTCGCCTTGTCAAAGGACTTAATAGAAATATTCCACTCCATACTAAACAAACCGCCTTTCCTACCTATTCTCAGAACATGAGACAAAACCACAAACTCACACCCACACCCAAAAAGGCACCTCCTTCCCCCTAGTAGGTCTGTGACTCCCTGGAGTGTCCTCTGACTGGTGGGCCATTCTATGTTCTTCCAAAATGACCTCTCCTGTCTCAGATCATGTCTGCTTGGCCAACTCTGTGAAGTTCTCAAGAGCCAGCGGTGAGACACTACCTGCTTTCTTAGGAAAAGCCCCTCTTCAGAGGTTTCCTGGCATTTGGCCATCCTCACATCTGTAGGTACCAAGAAGAACTGACTCTGTCCTTGGTAAATCCAAACATGTCAGACCACTGGGACTAGGACAGGGAGTGTCTCTTGGTGCCTGGCTTCCTGGATTTCAAGTTCAGAGAGTTCCATCACCAAGGAAGTGAGGTGAGATCACTTCCTTCAGGATATGAATGATGTCACTGCCTTGGCAACCACTTTGTCCTAACAGTTGCTTCCAAAATTATCATGAGGTGGAGGCTGTCCTGATTTTCATGGGACACTTTCTCTAGTTAGAATGTTATATCAACCATAAGCACCCGGGAACAGCTTCCACACAGGACTGGTTTGGTCCATGTTCTATACATTAAGAAGAGAGAGACTGATTCAGACACAACCCTCCATCCTGACCAGGATGATTGCCATGGAAGATGACTTTTGCTTTCTGAGGTACTTCATAGCTGCCTTCATCTTCACCAGGGATCATTTCTGCATGAACATTTGAGTTTCTCAGCAGGTGAAGATCCCCTAGATTCCTGTAGTTTAATACCCACACTGTTATTGCTCTCCTGCAAAGTTAGTGTATGGTTAGGGTTAATAATATGTTCGATTTGGGTTAGGAATCATTCTGCAGGAAGAATAATGAGATTGGGAACCTGCGATATTTATAAGAATATATACGTGAAATATATGTATGAAAACGGGAATCTAAGAAAGATTTGAAGCCCAGAAGGGCATTGGGCCCTTTATTTGGATACTTAGTGTTGAATTATGTTCTGTACAGTTGTCTCAGTTAAATCGAAATACAGTGGCATAGGACCTTGTACCTTGGATGATTGAATGTAGAAGAGAACATCCAGTCAAAAAGGGATAGTCAGTAGGATTAGGAAGATAGTCAGTAGGTTTAGGAAGAAGAGTGAGTATATGATTTGGAATAAAAAGCTTCTTTAGCAATAGGGTTTCGTTTAGAGAGTGAATGGAAATGTCAGCACATGTGAAGAGTCAGTCACAATGATGAACTGGGGAAAATATGTAGGAAAGCAGGTGTCAATAGAGACATTACGAAATCAGGCAAAGTATAAAGTGAGTGATAGGATTAGACATTTTCAACAGGGTTGAGTTTGAATACATAATCATAGGAAAAAACAAATATGTCGTCACGAATGGGAATGACATTTGAGAGCATTAGGCAACCTGGACATGGATGTTATTAGTTATCCACGTTCACTTTCCTTTTAGGCTTTGGTACAATCATAAGTGTGACATTTTTATGGTTTTTTTTTTGTTCAGAATATTACTGTGATAAAATGTATATGTAGATCAGGTGGCATGAGTATTTCTTTCACCATTTCTGGGAGCAATATTTTGAAGACGTATACATTAGTATTAGGGGTACAAAGAGGTGTACCCTGTGTCTATTAATATAGAGATAATGCATGAATAGACCATACTATGAATAAATAACATAACTGATTCCACTTTAAATAATGGATTGAATTGATATGTGAAAATATATAAGAAATCTTATATTGATATACAATCATTCATTCCAACCAGTTATATATCTAATGGTAATATTAGGATTATGGTTTATGATGAATGGTGTTTGAGTTTTGCTTTACACGTGATGATGTTAAACAAAAATAATATGTTTGGAAAGAAGTCTCATGAAAAGACCAGTCAAGAAACATGGAGGAATACATGTGTTCTGAATCAGGAAGTGATTGATCGTGAAACAAATGCCTATAAATTTTCTAATTTGTGACTGAAATATATATCCCATCATGTGCATGAACTGAAGACATAGTAAGGTACAAGTGTTGAATAAAAATGAAAGTCAAAATACACATCATGTCCCCTAGGAATCTACTTGCATTCATTTTAAACTGGCTAAGTAACTGTAGAAATATTAGGGTTTGTATGCACCATTCACTGAATTTAGTTTTCAGTACTAGGAAACAATATGTATTTCAGGTGGATGATTATTTCTGAAAATAATCTTGTTGAAAGTTGATTATAAATCCACAGATATGAATATGAATGTATTTAGGGAGTGCATAATAAGACACATATATTTCATATTTTGAAAAATCTAAAGAGTATATATATATATATATATATATATATATATATATATATATACACACACACACACGCAAATGCACAGATATTAAAAAGTAGCAATACAGGAGATCCATTATGAAGGCAGGCATGGAGAATTCAAGTCTCTGATCTCTTCAGCTGCGCGGGCATAGGGAGTCGTAAACTGTCTAAATGCTGTTTGCTCAGAATCACTAGGCAATATTGACCTGTTGTGAATCTTGGGCGAACAGTCTGGGCCCCTCAGAACACACACAAAGCCCGGATTGGCTGCATTCAAGCTTAGATTCATCTGGTTTTTGTGACTCAGCACTAACATTCCCGCTGAAATAATTGGTCGGGCTTTCGGAATTGACAGAGTTAAAAGGCAACTGAGCCTTCATAGGCAGTGGCCACAGGATTGAAATGGGGCTTGGGAGAGATAGTCAGGACCCACCTGTTGCATTGGTCACCCAGCAAAGGGAACGAACGGTCATTATTTAAATGGGATACCACCATGGCAGCGAACTGACGTCACAGTCGGAGGAGATAACTTCATTGAAACCAGTGCGACAAGTGTGTTATCCCATTGCCATCTCTCTCAACACCGCAGGGAAACCTCAAGGGCCCTTCCCACCTCTGCCGTAATGGCCCCTCCCAGCTCTCCAAGGAGCGCGATACCCAGACCTAGGGAATCAGGATTGGCTCGGGACTCGGGGCGTGTAATTGCCGGCTACCGCTCCCACCAGTGCTGACAATTGAGGTCTCTTACACCACCTACCGGGGCCATGGCTCCCGAAGGGCAAGCAAATTCGCTGGGGTTTCTCAGCCCCAAGCTCTACAAACTTAGGGTCTGAGGGAGGCAATCAAGGAGAGTGTGCCCAGGCGTTCATGGAAACAGGGCTACCAGGAGCAGAGGCCTGGCTTGTAACCAGTATTGTGGTGAGCGTCACAGGTGAGTGGGGCCTGGCTTGAGGAAGCACAAGAGAAGGCCCTAGGCACTCAGGGTTGGAGACCCGCCCACTCTGGGAGGAAGAGCTGCTGCACAGTGATTGGTTCCCACTTATTGAGAGGAGAAGCTTGGCCCAGTGCGCACAGCTCCACCTACTGGAAGAGAAGTTAATTGAACTCTAGGACTGCATGTATTATTACTATTTTTTTATTTGTATTTTTTTCTTTTTCTTTCATTTTCATTTTTGTTGTTGTTTTTCTTTAACTTTTTTAAATGTTTTTATTTTTTTAATTTCTTTTATTTTATTATTATTATTATTAATATGATTATTTTAAATTTTAATTTTCAATTTTTTAATCATCATTATTACTTAAAATTTTCTTTCTTTATTTTCTATTTTTTTTTGTCTTTTCATTTCATTTCAATTTTTTTATACCTCCTTACTTGAATTCTACCTGCCTACTCTCATTCTCTTTAGTGACTTCTCCCTTTTCTTCTAATATCTTTTCTCCCAAGCATCAAATAAATTTATAAGAGTAAGCAGTAACTCAGTAGTCAAACAGAACGAGAAGTAACATGAGAAGCATAAAAAAGCAAGGAAGAAAAGGAGTACGAACAATGAAGGACAGCCTAAATATTCAAGAGCACCTAGAGTCATCAGAAAAATGGTCATATAAAGAACTCAAGGAATACCTTAGACAGATGGAATGGAACCTTAAAGAGGATACGAGACAGCAAAAACAAACAGTGATAGAACGCATTGAAAATAAATTACATAAACAGATAAAATAAGAAATTAAGCATCTTTATCAGGAGATAGATATTATTAGAAAAATCAAACAATAATTCTAGAAATCAAGGAAATGATAAACCAAATTAAAAATTCAATTGAGAGTATCACTAACAGTGTAGAGCAAATAGAAGACAGAATGAAGACAAAATATATCATCTTGAAAAAAGTCTAGCCAACAAAGAAATGGTGTAAAAAATTATGAGAAAACATTCAAGAGATATGGGATAACATAAAAAAAAAAACTAATGAGTCATATGGATAGAGGAAGGTACAGAGATTCAAACCAAGGGAATGAGAAACCTGCTGAATGAAATAATTACAGAAAACTTTCCAGAAATAAAAATGGAAACGGATAAACAAATTGTAGATGCTTACAGGACATCGAGCACACAAAATCACAGTAGACCAATGCCAAGACACATTGTTATGAAGATATCCAATATACAGAACAAAGAGAAAATATTAAAAGCTACCAGAGAAAGGAGGCAGATTACAATCATTACAATCAGGGGTAAACCAAAATGGTTAACAATGGATTTTTCATCATAGATGCTGGAAGTGAGAAGATCCTGGAACAACGTACTTCAAACACTGAAAGACAATGGATTCCAACCAAGAATTATGTATCCAGCAAAATTAAGCTTAAGGTAAGACAACGAGATAAAAATATTTCATGATAAACAAAACCTAAAAGAATTTGCAGCCAGATAACCAGCATTGCAAAGCATCTTGAGCAAAACACTACACGAGGAAGAAATGAAAATCAACAACGAAAACCATGAGTGAGAAGTGCCTCAGTAATGACAGAGGGCGGGGGAAAAGCTAATCATGGAGAAACAAACTAATTTAAAAAAAAGATATAAGTAAACATGGGTTGCAGTACAAACCATATATCAATAGTAACTCTAAAAGTAAATGGCTTAAACTCTCGAATAAAGTGACATAGGCTTGTAACTTGAAATCAAAAAAAAAAATCCAACAATATATTGCCTCCAGGGGACACATCTGAGTGGAAAAGACATACACAGGCTGAAGGTGAAAGATTGGGAAATTTATACCATGCACACGGTCCTCGTAAGCAAGCAGGGGTGGCCATCCTCCTATCGAATAAAATCGACCTCAAGACTAATTTAATCAAAAGGGATAAAGAAGGACATTATATACTGCTAAAATGAACCATTCACCGACAAGACATAACAATTATCAATATTCACGCAGCAAATAATGGTGCTGCGATGTTCATAAAACAAATTCTCCTCAAGTTCAAGAATCAAATAGACCACAATACAATAATTATGGGTGACTTCAACTCACCTCTCTCACCATTGGACAGATCCTCCAAACAAAAGTTGAAAAAAGAAACTATAGAACTCAATATCACAATCAATACCCTAGACTTAACTGACATATATAGAATATATCAACCATCATCAAGTGGATATACTTTTTTCTCAGCAGCACATGGATCCTTCTCAAAAATAGACCATATGTTATGCCATAGGGCAACCCTCAGTAAATATAAAGGGGTGGAGATAATACCATGAATTTTTTGTGATCATAATGGAATGAAACTGGAAACCAATGATAAAAGAAGGAAGAAAAAATCATACATCACATCCAAAATGAAGAATATGTTACTGAATGATCAATGGGTTACAGAAGACATAAAGGAGGAAATCAAAAAATTCTTAGAGATAAATGAAAATACAGACACAACATATCAGATTCTATGGGGTACAATGAAAAGAAGTTTTAAGGGGTAAATTCATCGCCTAGAGGTCATTCCTCAAAATAGAAAAGAAAAACAAAAAAATGAGCTCACACTTCATCTCAAAGCCTTAGAAAAGGAAGAGCAAAACAACAGCAAATGTAGCAGAAGGCAAGAAATAATTAAAATCATAGCGAAATTGAAACAAAAGAAACTATTGAAAAAATTAACAAAACTAAAAGGTGGTTCTTCAAAAAGATAAATAAGATAGACACTTAGCCATGCTAACGAGGAGAAGAAGAGAGAGAAATCAAATTACTAACATACGGGATGAAAAAGGCAATATTACAACAGATGCTACATAAATACAGAAGAAAATTAGAAATTATTTTGAAAACCTGTATTCCAATAAAATAGAAAATAGTGAATACATCGATAAATTTCTTAAGTCATATGATTTGCCCAGACTGAGTCAGGAGGAAACACACAATTTAAACAGACCAATATCAATGGATGAAGTAGAAGAAGCAATCAAAAGACTACCAACCAAGAAAAGCCCAGGACCGGATGGGTATACAGCAGAGTTTTACAAAACTTTTAAAGAAGAATTAATACCAATACTTCTCAAGTTATTCAGGAAATAGAAAAACTGGGAGCTCTGCCGAATTCATTCTATGAGGCCAACATCACCCTGATTCTGAAACCAGACAAAGACACCTCAAAGAAAGAAAACTACAGACCAATATCTCTGATGAACCTAGATGCAAAAATCCTCATTAAAATTCTGGCGAATTGGATTGAAAGGCACATCAAAAAAATCGTGCACCATGATCAACTTGGATTCATCCCTGGGATGCAAGGAGGGTTCAATATATGGAAATCAATAAATGTTATTCACAACATCAATAGACTTAAAGATAAGAACCATATGATCATCTCGATAGATGCAGAAATACCATTCAACAAAGTAGAGCATTTCTTTATGTTCTAAACATTTTAAAAACTAGGGATAACAGGAACTTACCTCGACATTGTAAAAGCTATCTATGTTAATCCTCAGGCTAGCATCATTCTGAATGGAGAAAAATTGAAGGCATTCCCTCTAAAATCTGGAACAAGACAGGGATGTCCTCTATCACCACTTCTATTCAATATAGTTCTCGAAAAACTGGCCAGAGCAATTAGAGAGATGAAAGACATTAAAGGCATAAAAATAGGAAAAGGAGAACTTAAATTATCACTATTTGTAGATGACATGATACTATACATAGAAGACCCTAAAGGGTCTACAGAAAAAACTACTAGAACTCATAAATGAATGCAGCAATGTGGCAGGATACAAAATCAACATGAATAAATCAAAGGCATTTCTGTATATCAGCGACAAAACTTCTGAAACAAAAATGAGTCAAAACACTGCATTCCCAATTTCCTCAAATAATTAAATACTTGGGAATAAACCTAACAAAAGAGGTGAAAGATTTATATAATGCAAACTACAGAACCCTAAAAAGAGAAATTGAATAAGATCTTAGAAGATGGAAAAATATACCGTGTTCATGGATAGGCAGAACTAACATCATCAAAATGGTGATATTACCAAAAGTTCTCTATAGGTTTAATGCAATGCCAATCAAAATCCCATAGAAACTTTTTGTAGAAATAGATAAAGCAATCATAAAATTCAAATGGAAAAATAAAAGACCCAGAATAGCAAAAGCAATTCTAAGCAGGAAGTGTGAATCAGGCAGTATAGCGATACCAGATTTCAAACTATATTACAGAGAAATCATAATAAAAACAGCATGGTACTGGTACCAAAACAGGCGGGTGGACCAATGGTACAGAATGGAGGACACAGAAACTAATCGAAAAAGCTACAACTATCTTATATTTGATAAAGGAGCTAATGGCCTGCAATGGAGGAAGGATAGCATCTTCATCAAATGGTGTTGGGTAAACTGGAAATCCATATGCAACAAAATGAAACTGAGTCCCCTCCTCTCGCCATGCACCAAAGTTAACTCAATGTGGATCAAGGAGCTAGATTCAAATCAGAGTCTCTGCGTCTGATAGAATAAAAAGTTGGCTCCGATCTACATATTGTGTGGTCAGGCTCCAAATTCCTTAATAGGACACCCATAGAACAAGAGTTAATAATAAGAATCAACAAATGGGACTTACTTAAACTGAATTATTTTTTCTCAGAAAGAGAAACAATAAGAGAGGTAAATATGGAGCTTACATCATGGGAACAAATTTTTAGTCCTCACCCTTCACATGGAGCCCTAATATCCAGAGTATACAAAGTATACAAAGAACTTAGAAAATTAGACAATAAGATAACCAATAACCCAATGGGCCAAGGACCTGAACAGAAACTTCTCAGAGGAGGACATAGAATCAATTAACAAGTACATGAAAAAAATGCTCTCCATTTCTAGCAGTAAGAGAAATGCAAATAAAAACCACCCTAAAATACCATCTCAATCCAGTGAGATTGGCAGCCATTATGAAGTCAAACAACAACAAGTGCTTGCGAGGATGTGGGGAAAAGGGTACTCTTGTACATTGCTGGTGGGACTGAAACTGGTGCGGCCAATTTGGAAAGCAGTATGGAGATTCCTGGGAAATCTGGGAATGGAAGCACAATTTGATCCAGCTATTGCCCTTCTCGGACTATTCCCTGAAGACCTTAAAAGAGCGTACTACAGGGATACTGCCACATGGATTTTCATAGCAGCACAATTCACAATTGCTACACTGTGGAACCAACCCAGATGCCCTTCAATAGATGAATGGATAAAAAAATGTGACTTTTATATGCTATCGAGAATTATGCAGCACTAAAAAATGACAAAATCATGGAATTTGCAGGGAAATGCATGGCACTGAGCAGATTATGCTTAGTGAATCTAGCCAATCCCTAAAAAACAATTACCAAATGTCTTCTTTGATATAATGAGAGCAACTAAGAACAGAGCAGGGAGGAAGAGCATGAAGAAAAGATTAACATTAAGCAGAAACATGACGTGGGAGGGAAAGGGAGAGAAGAGGGAAATTGCATGGTAATGGAGAGAGACACTTATTGTTACACAAAATTACATATAAGAGGTTGTGGGAAAATAAACAAGGAGAGAAATGAATTACAGTAGGTATGGTAGAGAGAGAAGATGGGAAGAGAGGGGAGTGGGGATAGTAGAGTATAGGAAAGGTAGCAGAATACAACAGTAACTAATAGGGCATTATGTAAAAATATGGATGTGTAACTAATGTGATTCTGCAATCTGTATTTGGAGTAAAAATGGGAGTTCATAACCCACTTGAATCTAATGTATGAAATATGATATTCAAGAGCTTTGTAATGTTTTGAGCAACCAATAAAAGAAAAAAAAGTAGCAACATATATGCCAATAGAAATTCATCATGTAATGTATATAATCCACAGATCGAAAAATGTTCATTTTACTGAACATGGATTCATGTATAATGTTTTTCAACTAGGAAGCTCACCCATATGTTGAATTTTCAGTTCCAACAGCGTTTAGGAGGAGTGAACTCTTCTCTCAATTTGCATCTGCCAATTCAGCCACCTCACAAGTGTATACGAGTGATATCAGGTAGAATTCTATATGTGCATATAAAAATACATGTGCTGAATAGGCTACAGAGAAAGGGAGACAGGGATTCACATATTTGCTAATTTAAAAAACACATTTAGCACTATTTCAAGAAAAAAATTGACTAGACTTATAACTCCTACATTATATAATGCAAAAGGCAATTCCAACTATACACAATGCGTCCTCTGAACTGCTTGTGTTTCTTCTCTTTTTGGCTTATTTTTCACCATCATATTAGGATTATTAGTCAGAGACTAGTAGGGTATGGGTTAGTGTCAGGGATTCAGTATTTCAAATGGAAAATTGAAAAATGAATCCAATGTGTATGTAAATATGTGCTACACAAAAATCTTCCCACTCACATCCAGAACAATGCCTTGACATTACCTACGCCCCAAGTAAAACACAATTAGAGTAGAAAAGTGTGAAAATCTATGAATACATATATGGAATGGAATATGCTCGGGAGTTCACAACCTTGGAGGTGGTAGAGGAGTTTCCAAAAGTAAAGGACAGGGTAAACACTCCACAAAAAGGAGCTCTGCTGGCCTAAGAATTCTTGGGAAACGGCTTCTGAGGTTGGGCACTTGAAATATATGTTGTGGTCATGAGCTTTAGCTTTCTTTGTAGTGAGACCATCATAGCTGGGTCTGCATCTATGTAACCGAAAGACATGGTTTCTTATATTCCAATGAACATGAGGCAGCAGTGCTCAATTCTCTCTTTGTAGCTAAACTGTGTCCATTGGAAGCTAAGTGTCTCCCAGTGGGGACTGTGAAGACATTTGGTCATCCTCCACTTTTCGTGGTATTTCTTGCTGCTGCACTGGGAATTTGGTATTTGCTTCACAAAACATAAAAAGTTCATCTGAGATACAGTGCTGGAGGGAGTTCTGTCACGTGTGGTGGGTCAGGGTCTGCAGGAGAATGCACCAACCAGGCTTGTATCCCACATAGCTTACCCCAATAACCATAGCAACCTGATTCTGAATATTGCCCTGAAAACTCTCCATTTAACAAGATGCCTTTACATATAAGGGTCTGATGTCTGCACTATATCAGTCACAAAAAATTTGGAAGCCAATGGCAGATTCACATGGCCCCACCATGATGTTTTATCACACACCTGCCCACCACTGCTCTAGGCCCCCAGCTCAGCAGGCTCCAAATTACTGGCTTCTCTTGTTCTACACCATTTTCATGAAACCCAGTCAAAAACAAGGCACTGTCTGGTATACACATGATCAGCAACAGGACATCAAAAGTTTCTGCAGTGCCACCTGGTCATGGGAATTTCAAAAATTTCATGGTATTTATCTAGAAATTTTTCAAGGATGAAGTTAGAGGCACTGTGGGTTTCAATTCATTCAGGAACCATTAAGTGTTGAGAAAGTTCATTACAATGAAAGCTCTGGAGAACTCTCACAGTCAATGCTTCTCAAACAGTTGCCAAAAGGTCTCCTAAAGCCAGGCCAACTGACATCTACAATGTGAGGTCCATGTGTGTTTTGACTCTCAAATATGGGTGCTAAGTCTTTCAGAATAAAATCATGTGATATCCTGGCTGAGATTCTCAGGCCTCTGTGGAAACCACCCTGGGCCTAGATCTCAGTTTCCAAGAGTGAGTCTCATGCGTGGCCTCCTAAAATCCCAACACAATTCATGGCAATACTTCTCTGAGGTCAGTTTCAGAACTCAGTCTCTAAGGGGAATCACACCAGAGTTCAAGCCCAGGTGGACCCAGTCATCCCTTCCATCCGCCAAAAAATGACCACAATTAAAATCAAAACACTCCCACAGGGCCATCATCTTCTTCCATGTAGACACTCATCATAACCTCCAGCTGGAGGTTTCTATGAGCCCAAATAAGCTCACTTGCCCCTCATTTGCCTAAAATCATGATGACCTGGACACTCTTCCTGTGAACCAGGAATGATCAAATATTCCTGCTGTTAAAGTGTTCGACTTCTCCAATTTGAGGCCTACTGGCTGTAGGGTATAGATTCTTTATGTGATTTGGAGTCATGAGAAAACCCAAGCAAATATGGGCTAGCCTCTGCAGGGATTTCAAGAACTCATTTGACCCAAAGGATCCCTATTCTCACTTTATGGAGGTCAGGAACCTAAAACAAGAAGGCAAAAATATTCATCAACAATGACTGCTCTTTTGGCCATTTTAGTTTTGGAAGCACATGGGATCTTTCTTTAGATCCATCAGGTGCTGAGAATCAAAGCCACAACCTCATACAAGGACAAGAGGCTGATTCAGACACATCTCATTCCAAATCAATTAAGCAAAGAGCCACAGGTGATGTCCATACATTTCCATATGAAAACAGTTTTCTTCAGGCTACACAAAGGGGTGGCCTGAGGCAAAGACCTTCCTGACATTCAGGGTAATAGAAATAGAAGTAAGCAAATGGCCCAAAGAAGGGTTTCTCCACTGAGACTTTACTGGTCACACTGAAATCTGAGTTTTCTTAGATGCCTCCATTCCCTTCAGCAATCCAGTACATGGCCATGTCACAGAATCTTGTGGTGTTACATATTTGGGAAACAAAACCATGAGCCTATTCTGGAGAGTGGCCTGAATTCACGAAGAAAACAGGAACTTTAGAAGATAGTAGATGTTGCCCATCCATAAGGCAAGCTGCAGTCCATTCATTAATTGGGCAGTATGAATGCGGGGAAGCTTTCAACTAGAGACAACACATCCATTGATGCATTCTCTTTTCTAATGTCTACAACCACGGATACAGTGGGATACACAGACCTAGAAACACTCACCATGTCAAACGACTTTCTAGAAACAGTCCACTCCAAACCAAACAAACCACCTTTCCTACCTATTCTCAGAACATGAGAAAAAACCACAAACTCACACCTACAACGGCAAAGGCACTTACTTTCCCCAAATAGGTCTGTGACTATCCGGAGTGTCTTCTGACTGGTGGGCCATATTATGTTACCCCAAAATGGCCTGTCCTGTTTCAGATCTGGTCTCCTTGTCCAACTCTGTGAAGTTGTTCAGGAGCCAAAGGTGAGCGACTACCTGCTTTCTCAGGAAAGGCCCCTCATCAGAGCTCTGCTGGCATTTGGCCATCCTCACATCAGTAGGTACCAAGAAAGACTGACTATGTCTTTGGGAAAAGCAAACAAGTTAGCCCACTGGAACTGGGTGTGGGACTGGCTCTGGGTGCCTTCCTTCCTGGATCCCAGGTTCAAAGAATTCCATCACCAAGGAAGTGAAGTGAGGTCACTTCTTTCAGGAACTGAATATGGTCACTACCTTGGTAACCACTTTGTGCTAACAGTTGCATCCAGGGTTCCCATGAGATGGAGGCTGCCCCAACATCCTGTGACACATTCAGAAGTTAGAATGGTATATCAACCATAGGCACCAGGGAACAGCTCTCCACAGAGGCCTGGTTCAGTCCATCTTCTCTTCATTAAGAAGAGAGAGGCTGATTCAGACTATCAATTAATCCTGACCAGGTTCTTTGCCATGGAAGATGACTATTGCTCTCTCAGGTCCTACATAGCTGCCTATATATTCTGCAAGGATCATTTCTCCATGGATCTTTGATGTTCTCAGCAGGTGGAAGATCATCTACATTCCTATATTGTAAGACCCACACTGTCCCTGCTCTTAAGTAAGTTATACTGAGGGAACAGTGTATGGTTAGGGTTAATAACTTGTTCAATTTGGGTTACAAATCATTCTGCGGGATGAATAATGGTATTGGCAAAATGTGATATTTACAAGAGTACATATGTGAAACATAAGTATGAAAGCAGAAATCTAGGTAAGATTTGAAGCCCAGAAGGGCATTGGGGACTTGAGTGGGATACTTAGCTTTGAGTAATGTGCAGCACAGATGTCTCAGATAAATCAATATACACTGGCATCGTACCTTGTACCTTGGATATTGAATGTTGAAGAGAACATCCAGTCAAAAACTGATAGTCGGTAGGATTAGGAAGGTAGTTGGTAGGTTTAGAAAGAAGAGTGAGTATAGGATTTGGACCAAAAGTTCTTTCGCAATAAGATTTCGGGTAGAGAGGGTATGTAAATGTAAGCACATGTGAAGAGTCAGTCACAATGATGAACTGGGGAAAAATATAGGAAAGCAGATATCATTAGAGACATTAGGAAATCAAGCAAAGTATAAATTGTGTGATAGGGTTAGACATTTTCAACAGGTTTGAAGTTGAATACATAATCTTAAGAAGAAACAAATATGTAGTCAAAAATAGAATTGATATTTGAGAGCATTAGGCAACCTGGACATGGATGTTTTTAGTAATCCATGCTCACTTTCCATTTACGCTTTGGTACAATTGTAAGTGTGACCTTTGCTTTTTGTGTCCAGAATATTTCTGTAATAAAATGTGTATGTAGATCAGGTGAAAAGAGTATTTCTTCCACCAATTCTGCGAGCAATATTTTGAAGACTTACAAATTAGTATGGGGGTACAAATAGGTGTACCCTGTTTCAATGAATATAGACATAATGCATGAATAGACCATACTGTGAATAAATAATATAACTGGATCCACTTTAAATAATGGATTGAATAAATATCTGAAAATTTATAAGAAATTTTATATTGATATGCAATCATTCATTCCAACCAGTTATATATCTAACGATAATCTTAGGGTTATGGTTTATCATGAAGGGTGTGTGAGTTTTGGTTCAAAATTGATTATGGAAATCGAAAATAATATATTTGGAAAAAAGTCTCATGAAAAGACCAGTCAAGAAACATAGAGGAATACATGTGTTCTGGAGCATGAAGTGATTGAAAGTGAAACAAATGCCTATAAATTTGCTAACTAGTGAATAAAATATATATACTGAGATGTGCATAAACTGAAGAAATAGTAATGTACCAATGTGGAATAAAAATTAATGTCAAAATACACATCATGTCCCATAGGAACATACATGCATTGATGTTAAACTGGGTCAGTTAAAGTAGATATATTAGGATTTGTATGCACCTTTTACTGAAGTTAGTTTTCAGTACTAGGAAACAAATATGTATTTCAGGTGGATGAATATTTCTAAGAATAATCTTGTGAAAAGTTGATTATTAATCCACATACATGAACATGAATGAATTTAGGGAGTGTATATAAGACACATATATTTCATATTTTTAAAAATATGGAGAGTATATATATATATATATATATATATATATATATATATACACACACACACACACACACACACACACACACAAACACAGACATTAAAAAGTAGCAATATATATGCCAATCGAAATTCATCATGAAATATATATCATAAAGATGCAAAAACATTCATTTTAGTGAACATGGTTTTATGTATAATGTTGTTCCACTGGGAAGCTCCACCCATAGGTTGAATTTTCAGTTCCAACAGCGTTTAGGAGGAGTGATCACTTCTCACACTTTGTATCTGCTAAGTCATATACCTCACAAGGATGTACGTGTGATACCTTGTAGGATTCTATTGGTGCATATAAAAATACATGTGCTGAATAAGCTCCAGAGAATGGGAGACAGTAATTCACATATTTGTTAACTTTAAAAACACATGTAGAACTATTTCAATTAAATATTGAATAGATTTATAACACCTACCCTTTATCATGCAAAAGGCAAGTCCAACTCTGAACTGCAAGTATTTATGTACTGTTTGGGTTATTTTCTTCCATCATATTTGGATTAGTAGTCAGAGTCTAGTAGAATATGGGTTAGTGTCAGGGATTCAGAATTTCAAATGGAAATAGAAAAATTAATCTTCTGACTCTCATCCAGAACAATGCCTTGTCATTACTTTCGCCCCAAGGGAGACACAATTAGAGTAGAAGAGTTACAAAATCTGTGATTACATTTCTGGAATAGAAAATGCTCAGGAGTGCACAAACTTGGAGGTGGAATAGGAGTTTCCAAAAGTAAGGAAAGGGTACACACTCCACAAACATGAAGCTCTGCTTGCCTAAAACTTCTTGAGAAACTGCCAGTGAAATTGGGCACTGAAATATAGGTTGTTGTCAGGAGTTAAGCTTCCTTTGTAGTGAGACCCTCAAAGCTGGGTCTGCATCTATGAGACCTGGAGGACAACATTTCATATTTTCCAATGAACACCAGGCAGCAGTGCTGAATTCTCTCTTTGTAGGTAAACTGTGGGCACTGGGGGCTTATTGTCTCCCCGTGTGGACTGTGAAACCATTTGGTCATCCTCCACTTTTCGTGATGATTCTTGCTGCTGCACTTGGAGTTTGGTTCATGCTTCACGAAATACAAGGAGTTCAACTGGGAAACAGTGCTTGAGGTAGTTCTGTCACGTGTGGTGGGTCAGGGTCTGCAAGAAAATTCACCAACCAGGCTTCTATCTCTCAAAGATTGCCCGCTTGTCCATAGCAACCTGATTCTGAACATTGCCCTGAAACTATGCCATATAACAAGATGCTTTTACATATAAGGGTCTGATGTCTGCACTCTGTCAGTTACAAGCCATTTGGAAGCCAATGGCAGATCCAAATGGCCCCACCATGATGTTTTATCACACACCTCTCCACCACTGCTCTGGGCCCACTACTCAGCAGGCTCCAAAATACTGGCTTCTCTGTTCTAAACAAATTTCATGAAACCCTGTCAATCAAGGCACTGTCTGGTACACTCATGGTAAGCAACAGGACATCGAAAGTTTCTGCAGTTCCACCTGGTCATGGAAATTTTAAAAATTTCGTGTTATTTATCTAGCCATTTTTCAAGGATGACGTTGGATGCACTGTGGATTTCAATTATTCAGGAACCATTAAATGTTGAGAAAGTTCATTTCAAAGAAAATTCTAGAGAACTCTCACAGGCAAGGCTTTCCAAAGAGTGGACAAAGGTCACTTGAAGCCAGGACCATTGAGGTCTACAATGTGAGGTCCTATGTCTTTTGACTCTCAACTATGGCTGCCAAGTCTTTCAGAATAAAATCATGTGATATCCAGGCTGAGATTCCCAGTTCTTTGTGGAAAGCCACCCTGGTCCTAGATCTCAGGTTCCAAGGGCGACTCTCATGCGTGGCCTCCTAAAATCCCAAAACGATTCATGGCAATACTTCTCTGAGATCAGTTTCAAAACTCAGTCTCTACGTGGAAACACACCAGAGTTCAAGCCCAGTTGACCCAGTCATCTCTTCCAACCGCCACACCAATGACCAGAATTAAAACCAAAACACTCCCAAATGGCCCTCATTTTCTTCCATATAGTCACTCATCATAACCTTGGCTGGAAGTTTTTATGAGGCACACAGCCCAAGACAATGTCAAAATAAGCTCCCTTGCCCTTCATTTGTCTAAAGTCAGTGTTTCCTGGACAACGTTCCTGTGAACCAGGACTGATCAAAGAGGCATGCCATTAATACTGTTCCGCTTTTCCAATTTGAGGCATACTGACTGTCGGGTATAGTTTCTTTATGTGATTTGCAGTCATAAGAAAACCCAAGCACCTATGGGCTAGCCTCTGCAGGGCTTGAAGAACTCAGTTGACCCAAAGATACCTGTTATCACTTGATGGAGATGAGGAACCTTACAGAGGAAGGCAAGAGACTTCATCACAATGACTTCTCTTTTGGCCATTTTGGATTTGGATGCACACATGGGATCTTTCTTTAGATCCATCAGGTGCTGAGAATCTAAGCGATAATCTCAAACTGCACTAAGAGGCTGAATCAGACATATGCCTTTGCAAAGCAATTAAGCCAGGAGCCACAGGTGATGCCCATTTATTTCCATTTGAAAACTGTTTTTTTCAGGCATTGGAAATGTGGGGCCTTAGTCAAAGACCTTCCTTACATTCAGGGCAACAGAACAATAGGTAAGCAAAATCCCAAAGCAGATTTTCTCCACTGAGACTTTCCTGGTCACACTGATATCTGAGTTTTCTGAGATATTCACCATTCTCTTCAGCTATCCAGTACATGGCCATGTCCCAGATTGTGGAGGAGATACATATCTTGAACACAAAACCATGAGCCTATGGGAGAGTTGCCAGAATTCAGGAAGAAATCACGAATGTAGGAAGGTAGTAGGTGTTGCCCATCCATAAGGTAACCTGCAGTCCATTCATAAATTGGACAGGATGAATTCTGCGAAGATTTCTACTAGACAGGACACATCTATTGATGCATTCTCTTTTCTATTGTCTACAACCACGGACACAGTGGGATATCCAGACATAGAAACACTCGCCTTCTCAAAGGACTTACTAGAAACAGTCCACTCCAAACCAAACAAACCGACTTTCCTACATATTCTCAAAACATGAGACAAAATCAAACACACACACACACCCACACCCACAAAGGCACCTTCTTTCCCCAAATAGGTCTTTGACTATCCAGAGCGTCCTCTGACTGGTGGGCCATACTATGTTCCCCCGAAACGGGCTGTGCTATGTCAGATCTGGTCTCCTTGGCCAAAACTGTGATGTTATCAGGAGCCAGGGGTGAGCCACTGCCTGTTTTCTCAGGTAAAGCCCCTCTTCAGAGCTTTCCTGGCATTTGTCCATCTTCAATTTAGTTGCCAAGAAAGACTGACTCTGTCCTTCTTAAATCCAAACATTTGAGACCACTGGGACTTGGACTGGGACTGCCTCAGGGTGCCTGGCTTCCTGGATCCCAAGTTCAGAGTGTTCCATCAACAAGAAAGTGACATAGGTCACTTCGTCTAGAACTGAATGAGGTCACTGCCTTGGCAACCACTTTATCTTAACAGTTGCTTCCAAGGGTCCCTGAGATGGATCCTGCCCCTACTTCCTATGACACTTTCACAAGCTAGAATGGAATATCAACCACAGGCACCCGGATACAGCTCTCCACACAAGCCTGGTTTGGTCTATCTTCTCTACATTAAGAAGAGAGAGACTGCTTCAGACACATCCCTTCATCCTGACCTGTTTTTTTTTTTTTGTCATGAAAGATGACTTTCGCACTCTCAGGTCCTTCATAGCTGCCTACATCTTCTTTAGGGATCATTTCTGCATGGACCTTTGAGGTTCTCTGCAGGTTGAAGATCTCCTACATTCCTGTATTGTAAGACCAACTCTGTCCCTGCTATTCTGTAAAGTTAGATTGAGGGAACAGTGTATGGTTACGGTTAATAACATGTTTGATTTGGGTTAGGATCATTCTGCTGGATGAATAATGGTATTGGGAACCTGCGATATATATATAAGATTATATAGGTGAAATATATGAATGAAAACAGAAATCTCGGTAACATTTGAAGCCCAGAAGGGCATTAGGTCCTTGATTGGGATACTTAGCATTTAATTATGTTCTGCACAGATGTCTCAGATAAATCTATACACAATGGCATAGGACCTGATACCTTGGATGACTGAATGTTGAGGAGAACAACCATTCAAAGAGGGAGAGTCGGTAGGATTAGGAAGATAGTTGGTAGGATTAGAAAAAAGTGTGAGTATAGCATTTGGACAAATAGTTCTTTAGCAATAGGTTTTCAGGTAGACAGAAAATGTAAATGTCAGCACATGTGAAGAGTCAGTCACAGTGATGAAATGGGGAAAATATGTAGGAAAGCAGATATCAATAGAGACATTAGGAAATCAGGCAAAGTATAAAGTGAGTGATAGCAATAGACACTTTCAATGGGCTTGAGATTGAATATATAATCTTAGGAAGTAACAAATATGTAGTCACCAATAGGATTGACATTTGAGAGCATTAGGCAACGTGGACATGGGTGATTTTCATAACCCATACTCACATTCCATTTAGGCTTTGGTACAATCGTAAGTGTGACTTTGCATTTTGTGGCCAGAATATTACTGTGATAAAACGTATATGTAGATCAGGTGACATGAGTCTTTCTTGCACCATTTCTTGGAGCAATATTTTGAAGGGGTATAAATTAGTATTGGAGGTACATATAGGTGTACCATGTATGTATGAATATAGAGATAATGCATGAATAGACCATACTGCGAATAAATAATATAACTTGTTCCAACTTTAAATAATGGATTGAATTGATATCTGAAAATACACAGGAATCATATATTGATATATATACATTCATTCCAACCAGTAATACATCTAATGGTAATATTACGGTTGTGGTTTATCATAAAGAGTGTGTGAATTTTGCTTCAAAATTGATTATGGAAATCGAAAATAATGTGTTTGGAAAGAAGTCTCATGAAATGACCAGTCAAAAACAAGGAGGAATACATATGTTCTGAAGCAGGAAGTGATTGAATGTGTTACAAATTTCTTTAAATTTGTGAACTTGTGGATGAAATGTATATTCTATGATGTACAAAAACTGCAGAAATAGTAATGTACCAGTGTTTAATAAAAATGAACGTCAAAATACACATCATGTCCCATAGGAATCTACTTGCATTGATGTTAAAGTGGGTCAGCTACTGTAAAAATATAAGGATTTGTTTGCACCATTCAGTGAAGTAACTTTTTAGTACTAGAAAACAAATATGTATTTCAGGTGGATGAATATTTTTAAAATAATCTTATGAAAAGTTTAATATAAAACCACATATATGAACAAGAATGAATTTAGGGAGTGTATAATAGGACACATATATTTTATATTTTGAAAAATCTAGAGAGTCTATACACACACACACACACACACACACACACAAAACACACACAGAGACATTAAAAAGTAGCAATATATATGCCAATTAAAATTCATTGTGAAATATATATCATCCACAGATCCAAAAATATTAATTTTACTGAACATGGATTTATGTATAATGTTCTTGAACTAAGAAGCTCACTCATAGTCTGAATTTTCAGTTCCAAAAGTATTAATGAGGAGTTATCTCTTCTCACACTTTGTATCTGCCAAGTTAGCCACCTCTCAAGAATATACGTGTGATACCAGGTAGGATTCTATATGTGCATATAAAAATACATGTGCTGAATAGGCTACAGAAAAATGGAGACAGGAATTCACAGATGTGTTAACTTTAAAAACACATGCAGAACTATTTCAACAAAAAATTGACAAGATTTATAACTCCTACCCTATATCATGCAAAAGGCAAGACCAACTATACACAATGCCTCTTCTGAAGTGCTAGTATTTCTATTCTGTTTCGGTTATTTTTCTCCATCATATTAGAATTAATAGTCAGAGTCTAGTAGGGTATGGGTTAGTGTCAAGGATTCAGTATTTCGAATGGAAAATTGAGCAATGAATCCAATGTGTATGTAAATATGTGCTGCACAAAATTATTCCCTCTCTCAACCAGAACAATGCCTTGACAATCCCTTCACCCCAAGTAAGACACAATTAGAGGAGAAGATTTAGAAAATCTGTGAATAAATATGTGGAATGCAATATGCTCAGGAGCTCACAACCTTGGAAGTGGTAGAGTAGTTTCCAAAAGTATGGGACAGGGTAAAAACTCCACAAACATGGAGGTCTGCTGGCCTAGAGACTTCTTGAGAAACTGCCTGTGAGGTTGGGCACTTGAAAAATATGTTGCTGTCAAGAGCTTTAGCTTCCTTTCTAGGGAGACCATAAAAGCTTGGTCTGCATCTATGAGACCTGGAGGATATGGTTTCTTATTTCCCAATGTACATGAGGCAGCAGTGCTGAATTCTCTTTTTAGATAAACTGTGGCCACTGGGGGCTAAATGTGTGCTGGTGTGCACTGTGAAGGCATATGGTCATCTTCCATTTTCGTGGTGTTTCTTCCTGCTGCACTGAGAGTTTGGTATTTGCTTCACAAAATACAAGGAGTTCAACTGGGTCACAATGCAAGAGGAAGTTCTGTCATGTATGGTGGGTCAGGTTTTGCAGGAGGATACAAGAACCAGGATTCTATCCCACATATCTTGCCCCCTTGACCATAGCAACCTGATTCTGAACAATGTCCTGAAACCTCTCCATATAACAACTTGCCTTTACATGGAAGTTTCTGCTGGCTGCACCATGTCAGTCACAAGCCATTTGGAAGCCAATGGAAGATCCACATGGCCCCACCACAGATGTTTTATCACATACCTGCCCACCACTGCTCTAACCTACTACTCAACAAAGTCCAACTTACTGGCATCTCTGTTCTCCACCATTTACATGAAACCCAGTCAATCAAGGCACTGTCTGGTATATTCATGATCAGCAACAGGACATCAAAAGGTTTTCCAGTGCCACCTGGTGATGGGAAATTCAAAAATTTCATGGTATTTATCTAGCCATTTTTTAAGGATGAAGTTGGAGACACTGTGAGTTTCAATTTTTTCAGGAACCATTAAATGGTTAGGAAGCTCATTTCAATGAAATCTCTGAAGAACACTGACAGGTAAGGCTTCCCAAAGAGTGACCAAAAGATCATATGATGCTATGCCCATTTAGGTCTACAATGTGAGGTCCATATGAGTTTTGACTCTCAATTATGGGTGCCAAGTCTTTCAGAATAAAATTTGTGGTATCCTGGCTGAGAGGCTCAGTGCTCTGTGGAAAGCCACCCTGGGCCTAGAACTCAGTTTCCAAGGGTGATGCTCATGCCTGGCTTCCAAAAATCTCAACACTATTCATGGCAATACTTCTCTGAGGTCAGTTGAAGAACTCAGACTCTAAGGGAATCACACCAGAGTTCAAGAACATGTGGACCAAGTCATCTCTTCCAACCGCCACCCAAATGACCACAATTTAAACCAAAACACTCCAACGTGGCGCCCATCTTCTTCCATATAGACACTCACAATAAACTCCACTATGGCTGGAGTTTTCCATGAGGGGCATAGCCCAAGACCGTATCCAAAATAAGCTCTTTTGCACCTAATTTGCCTAAATTCAGGGTGGCCTGGACACCCTTCTTGTGAATCAGTAGAGATTAAATAGGCCTCCCGTTAATACTGCTCCGCTTCTTCAATTTGAGGCCAAATGACTGTGGGGTTTGGATTCTTTATGTGAATTGGAGTCTTGAGAAAACCCAAGCAACTATGGGCTAGACTCTGCAAGGCTTTGAAGAACTCATTTGACCCAAAGGATCCCTAATCTGACTTGATGGAGGTCAGGAAAGTTACAGAGGAAGGCGAGAGACTTCATCCACAAGGACTGCTCTTTTGGCCATTTTGGTTTTGGATGTACACATGGGATCTTTCTTTAGATCCATCAGGACCTGAGAATCTAAGCCACAGCCTCACACAGGGTAAATAAGCTGATTCAGACACATCCTTTCCAAAGCAATTAAGCAAAGAGCCACAGGTAATGCCCATTCATTTCCATTTGAAAACTGTTTTCTTCAGGCTTCACAAAGTGGTGGACTGAGGAAAAGACCTTCCTGACATTCAGGGCAACAGAAGAGTAGGTAAACAAAAGGCCCCAAGCAGGGTTTCTCCACTAAGACTTTCCTGGTCACACTGATATCTGAGTTTTCTGAGATGCTCACCATTCCCTTCAGCTATACAGTACATGGTCATGTCACAGAGCTTCGAGGTTGTACATATCTTAAACAGAAAACCATGAACCTATTCTGGAGAGTGGCCAGAATTCAGGAATAAAACAGAAACTAAGGAAGATAGCAGGTGTTGCACATCAATAAGGATAGCTGCAGTCCATTCATAAATAGGGCAGGATGAATGCTGTGAAGCTTTCTACTAGACAGGACATATTAATTGATGCATTCTGTTTTCTAATGTCTACAACCACGGACACAGTGGGATACACAGACATAGAAATTCTCGCCTTGTCAAACGACTTACTAGAAACAGTTCACTCCAAACAAAACAAACCGCCTTTCATACCTATTCTCAGAACATGAGACAAAACCACAAACCCACACCCACACCACAAAGGCACCTCCTTCCCCCAAGTAGGTCTGTGACTATCTGGAGTGTCCTCTGTCTGGTGGGCCTTATTATGTTCCCTGGAAATAGCCTGTTCTGTCTCAAATCTGGTCTTTTTGGCCAACTCTGTGAAGTTGTCAGGAGCCAGCGGTGAGCCACTGCGTGCTTTCTCAGGAAAGGCCCCTCTTCATAGCTTTCCTTGCATTTGGCCATCCTTACATCAGTAGGTCCCAAGAAAGACTGAGTCTGTCCTTGGTAAATCAAAATAAGTTTGACCACTGGGACTGGGACTGGGACTGGCTCTGGGTGCCTGGCTTCCTGGATTCCAAGTTCAGAGAGTTCCATCACCAAGGAAGTTAGGTGAAGTCACTTCCTTTTGGAACTGAATGAGGTCACTGCCTTGGCAACAACTTTGTCCTAACAGTTGCTTCCAAGGTTCCCATGAGAGGGAGGCTGCTCCTACTTCCTGTGACACTTTCACAGGTCAGAGAGGTATGTCAACCATAGGCATGCAGGAGCAGCTCTCAACACATGCCTGCTTTGGTCCATCTTCTCTACATTAAGAAGAGAGTGGCTGATTCAGACACATCGCTTCATCCTGAGCAGGTTGTTTGCCATGGAAGACTTTTGCTCTCTCAGGTCCTTCATACTTGCCTACATCTTCTCCAGGGATCATTTCTACGTGGACCTTTGAGGTTTTCAGCAGGTGGAAGATCCTCTATTTTCCTGTATTTTAATACCAATTCTGTCCCTGCTCTTCTGTAAAATTAGATTGAGAGAACAGTGTATGGTTAGGATTAATAACAGGTTCGATTTGGTTTAGAAATAAAACTACACGGTTGAGCAAACAGGGTCCTACAGTTAGCAATAATATGAGGAATTTTAATGAACCGGCCATGGCAGATAAAAGCGCAGTTAATCAGGTCACTATGTGAACCAAGACTCAAACCTCCCTTTTGGGGCCTCTGTCTCTCTTTGACGCTCTTCAAGTCGTTTTCTTAATTTATTCATAGATTCTTTTACAACTCCAGTATTGTCGGCACAAAAACAAAATTCTTCCCTCAATGCAAGCAAAAAGGCACCTTTCTCTCATGAAGAGGAGGTCCAACACTCGCCTGCTTTGTAAAACAACTTCAGAAAGAGAGAGGTTAAAATTCCTGTAAAGCTGTGATGTCGGTTTTTAATGTCTTTAAGGTTTGGCCTATTTCTGCTTCTAATTGTGTCTTTGTTGTGTCTCATGGACTAGCCCACCCCTAAAGCAACTATTATTTCTAATAGGATGGCTAAAGTGAGGGATACAGGTTCCCGCTGGAACCGGGTTGTATGCCCCCCTATTTGATCTTTAAATGAACCTACGTCATGATAGAGAACTCTGGAAAACATCTGCATCATTACATAATTAATCACATATATTGACCATTTTATGAAAACATAAATAATGTTAAAGTGTATAGAATTATACTGTTGTAGGGATGGACAATGAAAGGGACCTAAGATAGCACCAAACACAGGAAAACAGCCTTATTTGGTTGCATCCGGATTTAGAGGGCATTGCTTCTGTTGTAATCAATTAATCCCCTGAACCCCAAGTTTTGGTAGTTTTAGAATTTGTACCCAATATGTAAGGGAAGTGGATCAGAAGTTCACAGTCTGTAGAAATTCACAAAAATCAGTTTTTGTTTCTGTTTTTGTTCCTCTGTTCTGGGCAAGTTAACTTTTCAAGGACACCTTGGAAAGGGAGAGCTTTTTGTCTCTTTTTTTTCTCCCTGCCAGCTGTCACCATGAAGCCCAGTTGGTAACTTTTTTATCTTAGAAATGTAGTCATCTCTGTGAAGCCCCAGCTCAAGGCCAGAGGCTTTGTTCACATATTTTGTGAAAACCTAGTAAGGCGGTGTCAAGCTTAGGGGTGGTGATTTTTCCAGCCAGTGGCCAAGTAGAACAGGGCAACATGAAAAGTGGAAGTTTATCTACATTGAACTCTTTCAGAGGGACTCTTTTGCTGAAAGACCTAATGTAAGCCTCGGTGAAGACTTCTGGAGAAGGTTATTTAAGACATATCTATGGACCTGGTACAGAGGGGGAAGACTGGGAAGGCGAGGCTGAGAGCAGCTCCGTGGATCTGAGAATGAGGAAGATGAGATGTAAAAGAATAATGGAAAAGGGGTTTGGGATTTTCCTAGAACAAAACTTGAGCAGTAGAACAGGTAGAGCAGAAGTGAAGATGGGAGTGAGTATTCCAAAAACCCCTGAGGGACTTTAAATTTTTAGAAACCTGTTTTCAGTGATGACAAAGCAACTTTAAAGGCCATTTTTATTACATCTTGGATAGGGGTCTGAGGGCTCTTCTCAGCTGGTTTGAGCTTTGGTTTAGCTTCTTAGAGGACTTTGTGGGACCTAGTGCAGGCACAGACAGAAAAAGAGAGGAGTGAGTGAGTGGAGGGGTACCTCGGTACTGCTACCTCAGCAAGGGGGCAATGGTCTGAGAACTGGCAGAGGTTTGGGTTTTTGATCTAGTAATTGGAGGTGAGAAATCACGTTGCTGAGGTGGGAGTGACAGCAGAGACTCTAGAGCAGAAGACTGAGGGTGAGGAACTATTGGAGAAGCATAGTACAGGATGTGAGTGAAGGAGGGAAAAGGATTCCGCATAGGGGAATTTTCCCCTTTTGAGCACTTGCCGAAGTTAAAAATGTCACGCAGAATTTGAGGATCTAAAGAACCCTCTGGGGGCCATAGCTTTTGGTTGTCTAATTGGTAATATGGCCAATGCTGTGTACTGAATGTGATGAGGAGTTTGGGTTCCACCAGGCAGCCCCTGTATGCTCACATCCCCATGTGTTACACAAGAAGTTGGCTTTTCCCCCACACAGCCATGGCTGTTTGTGGCTTTGATAGTCCGCTGGGCATACATCGTAATCTAGGCTAGCCAACCTGAATCTGGCTCGCGTTTCTGTGCATCCATAATGTTTGTTTCAATTATCTATGGAACGGAAGGGATTTAATGAAACTTTAGTGGGATCCTCTTCATCAGGGTTATCTCAATAGGAAAGACGTATGCCAAGCTGAAAAATGTCTGGGTGGAGAGATAGCCACCAGGTCCCTAAGGGGGCTGTATGCGAGATATACCATACTTCTTGTCTAGTAGGATTTGAGATCAGCCTTCACTGCTGAACAGGCTGATGAGGGTTAGGAGTACTGGTGGCCAAGGGGAGAGTCTACAGTCTTGTCCACATAGCGAATACGAAATTTGAAATGGTTACCAGTCTTTTCCAGTTTCCAACCAGAGTCTGGACACAGCGAAGGCTTTAGATGAGAGGCATGGATCCAAAAAGTGATTCTGTCTACTTTTACCGCTGTAGGTGTTATAAGTAGCACCTGGTATGTTCCTTTCCAGCGGGGTTCTAGGAATGACACCTGATGTTGTCTTATGTAGACGAAGTCTCTTACTTGATATTGATGTGGAATCCCCTCGTCCCCAGGTTGGTAGGCAGTGGCCAGCTGTTTCCACAGTTATCACTGAGTTCTTTCAATGGCTTTAAGTCTGTCAAGCAAGGGGTGTGGAAGGGATTGTTAGGCCTTAGTGTTGGGGATTAGGTCCCTTACTGGATGATGGGCATCATAGAGAATTTCATAGGGGGTGAGGTTACACAAAGAAACTGAGGGAGTATTTCTCGCATGAAACAGTGCATAAGGCAGGAGCATAGTCCAATCTTTATGCCAGTCTCTGAGCTTAATTTTGTTAAGGTCTTTTTAATGGTTCTATTTATTTTTTCTACCTCTCCTGAGCTCTGGGGTATATAAGCATAATGTAACTTAAATTAATCCACACGTGACTTACCTGGGCCATGAACACAAGTCCATTATCAGACCCTATTACCTTAAACAGACCATATCTTGGAAAAATATCTTCCAGGATCTTCTTGAGAACCATTTGGGCCGTTTTTTTTTTTTTTCTGTGTGTGTGTGTGTGTGTGTGTGTGTGTGTGTGTGTGTGTTTAAGGCTTCAATCTATCCTGAAAATGTATCTACAAAGACTAGGAGATATTTAAGTCCATACCTTGCTGGCTTAATTTCAGTAATGTCCACTTCCCAGAATTGTCCTGGTCTGGTTCCTCATAGGTGCTTTCCTCTAAGAAACTTGGAAGGGTAAGCATTAAACAATTGACTGACCCAACAGGCTTTTGTTACCGGTTCAGTTTTTTTCTTTCACTGTGAGTTGGTTAGTGGAAAACTCTGTTCTTAATCCTATAGGAGTGCCTGCAGTTTCTTTGAACCAAGGTGAGTGAGTTGACGTACATTTTTAACTTAGTGTAGGGCTTTCTGTAATTGCAGGCTGAGCTCAGTAAAGTTGAGGTGTTCAGTGTCAATGTCCTTAGATGTTATCTAAAACTTCCTGTTACTCAGAGGTCCATTGGAATTGGGCATCTCCCTTTAACAGCGGGTATAAAGGAGCAGCTAAGGACGCGAACCCATTTATCCATAACCTGCAAAACCCAGCAATCCCAAGAAACTCTCTTAGTTGTCTGCTGTAAGATGGGGTTGGTATCTGCTCAACGGTTTGTTTTCTGGGCTCAGTGAGCCATCGTTTACCGCCCCTGAGGAAATAGTCATGGAAGATTACTTCTTGCTGGCAAATTGGGCAATTTTGGCCGAAGCTCTATACCCGAGTTGAGCAAGCTCCGATAATAGTGCTTGGGTCCCAGTTCAGTTTTCCTTGGTGTTGGATGCCAGTAGCAGGTGATCCACGTATTGAAGCTGGGTGACTTCGGGGTGTGTAGTTCTGAAATTGTTGAGATCTCTGTGGAGGGCTTCATCAAAGAGAGTGGGGGAGTTTTTGAACCCCTCTGGGAGTCTAGTCCAAGTTAGTTGACTATACTTTCCGGTTTTTGGGTCTACCCACCCAAAAGCAAACAGCAACTGACTATCTTTATGCAGAGGCAAGCAAAAGAAAGCTTGTTTTAAGTCCAGAACAGTATACCATTTCTGCTCAGGGTTCAGAGTGCTAAGCAGTTTGAATAGATTAGGTACTGTGGGGTGAATGTCCTGCACTCTGTTGTTGATCTCTCTTTGGTCTTTAACAGGTTGATAGTCCCCGGTTCCTGGCTTTTTCTTCTAATAACAGGGGAGTGTTCCAGGCCAATTGACAGGGCCTTAGGACACCTAAGGCCAGATATTTCTGAATATAGGGCCTTATCCCATCTTTAGCTTTTTATGCTTAGAAGATATTATTTGACATTGATTGGGGAGGCTGAAGTTTTTAACTCCACTGTTATTGGAGGTTGTTTCACGGCCAGGCCTAACACAGCATTTTTTGCCCAGGCATCTGGGTAATCTGTTATCCATTTCTGCGGTAACTTGCCTGTTTGATCAGTCTTGGGGGGTGTGAAGAGTGGATGTTTATCTTCTACTAATATAGTTACAGCCGTGACTATAGGAGTTTTTACTGAAGGATTTAGAAATTTCTTTTGGGGGCTTTCAGGGTTAAAAGTTATTTTGGCCCAGAGCTTGGTGAGCAGATCTCTGCCCATCAATGGGTGCGGGCATTCTGGGATTACTAGGAAGGAGTGATGGATTTTTCCTTTCCCCAGGTCCATGGTCCTCTTAGTAGTCTAAGCCCGATATTTACTGCCATTAGCCCTTTGAACTACAGACCTTTTATTTGATAGACGGCCCAATGGGGCCCTAAGGGCTGAGTATACTGCTCCTGTATTCACTTCAAAGTCTACTGAAGTACCCTACTCTTCAAAAGTTACCCTGAGCTAGGGGAAGGAATCTGAGCCCCAACTTTCTTAGTCATCCTCCAGAGTCAGAATGGCTGGCTGGCGTGTCTGTCTCTTTATAGGGCACTCTTTGGCCCAGTGTCCTTTTTTTTACGGTAGGCACATTGATCTGAGGCCAGGGGTGGCCTCTGGCACGGGCCCAGGTATCCCTTCCTGTCACCTTATGTCTTAATTTCTGGCCTCTTTCTTGTTGTGACCAGGATCTAAGTCAATACCTTAGTCTTTCTTTTGCTTCTCTCATCCTCCCTTTGCTCCCTTTCTTTTTCCCTGTTTCTCTTTTATAGTATATTTTTTTGGCTTCTCTGACTAAATCTTTCTTTTAACTTTTTTTTTTTTTTAATATCCATGGCAGCTTCCCCAATTAAGGCCATCATGACAGATGCCTTTTGATCTGCTGCCTGAGAATCGAAAGGAGTATATCTCTTATATGCCTCCATAATTCTCTCTAGAAACATAGAGGTAGATTCATCAGGCCTTTTAATAATTTCTCTTACCATGGCCAAATTAGTTGGTCACCTAGCGGCCCCTTGGATACCCGCTATTAGAGCCTGGCAATAATTGGACATATGCTCCCTATCTTCAAAGGTGTTGGGGTCTCCGTTGGGTTGGTTTAAGGGGAAGCCGGCTTTGATTATGTTGGGAAATTGTGTTGGTCGCCCATCAAGTCCGAGGATATTTTTTTCTAGCTTCCAGGAGGTTTTTCCTCTCATTCCTCTGTCGTGAAGAGAGTCCCTAGGAGTTGTTGGCAGTCATCCCAAGTAGGCAGGTGTGAAAACGTTGGCGAGTTCTCTGAGTTTTTTTAGCCGGGCCAGCTTCCTCTAGGGAAGGAGGGGCTGTGTGTGCCATTGGACAGTCATCTGGAGGGTGCTGGGCCATCCTGGCTTCCTCGAATGGTGGAGAGGCTGAGTAAGCAGCAGGGGAATTACTTACAGGGTTTTGGGGGTTGGGGGACAAGGGCAGAAGATAAGGACGAGTAGAGTCTTGAGACTCAGGGAGAACAGAGGGTGGAGGTTGAGGAGCAGAGAGTTTGAGAGATAGAATCGTAGGGGAAGGAGTAGGAGTGGGTGCAGGGACAAGGAAAGGCTTCACCCATGGAGGAGGAGATTTGCAGAGGTCCTGACAAGTTAAGATATATGGCTATTGATCTGGATGGCTATGTGGCCCCTGCTGAAAGACAATATCTCAGACTTTTCAAATTAGTGCGAAGTAGAAACATCTTTCTAGGGGCCATCCGACTACAAATGTGGGTTATTCTGAGACACAGAATCTGCCAGGTCTGGTGTTTTAATGAAAAAGAAAGAATCTGAGCCCTTAAGCAGACTTTGGTCCAGTGATTAAGGGTCAGGGACAGAGGCATTGAAGTGCTCTGTCCCATAATGAAATATACACAGACAGTGAAAGCAAAGACACATGACACAGACAAGACAAGACAATAAAGACAGACAATGGATGTCCAATACTGAGACCAGGACTGAGTAGCGGGCAAATCCTGATGGGCTGCCAATTCCAAATCTGAAAGAAAATATCACTGAGTCGAGGAGACTATGGTTCCTCGATTTCCCGAGTCCATCCCACAGGAACATGGCCTGTGGCTCTGTGACATGTGTGTCAGCCACCGTGGGAGAGAGCTCACGCTCTTTACCAATAGCCATTTTGTCAAACCCTAACCTGAATCCTGAAACCAGAAAGAGGGGCCTTATTTACCCCCAGAAAAGCCCATTGGGGGTCTTTCATCTGCAGCTGCCGGATCTCGCTGGGGCCACCAGAAGTAAAGGTCGGGTGAGCGTCGGTGGTAGAGACCACCAAGAGATTGTCTAATGCAACCTCAAAGGGTTTATTGGGAGTCCGGCATGCAAGGGCTCAGAGATCAGTTGAATAGAGCAGAGAGCCCTGAGAACAGCTTAAGAAGTGCTTATATATTTTCCTTGGAGAGGGCAGGGAGGGAAGTTTATTGATGGTTAAGGGCGAGTGGGCGGTTTGCGTGCAAATGGTTGATGGAGTACATTCTGCAGTTTGGCAGTTGGGGGCAGCACATTCTGGGAACAAGAAGAGCAAACAGTTCTCAAGATTTCAACAGTGTTTTATTAAGCATACAGAAAAACAGGACGTGACAAGTACCTATTTTATTAACCTTTCAATATAAGTATGAAAACAGAAATCTAGGTAAGATTTGAAGCCCAGAAGTTCATTTGGTCCTTGATTGGTATACTTAGCTTTGAATTACATTCCGTAGAGATGTCCTAGAATTATGGATATACAATTACACAGGACCTTGTACCTTCTCAGAGGTCAGTTCCAAAACACAGTCTCTAAGGGGAATCACACCAAAATTCAAGACAAGGTGGACCCAATTATCTCTACCAACCGCCATACAAATGCCCACAATTAAAACCAAAACACTCCCAAATGGCACTCATCTTCTTCCAAATAGACACTCATCATAACTTCTGGCAGGAGGATTCCATGAGAGGCGCAGCACAAGACAGTGTCCCAAATAATCTCCCTTTCCCCTCATTTGCCAAAAGTCAGAGTGGCCTGGACACCCTTCCTGTGAACCAGGAGTGATCAAATATGCCTGCCATTAATACAGCTCTGTTCTTCAATTTGAGGCCTACTGTCTGTGGGGTTTAGAGTCTTTATTTGAATTGGATTCATAAGAAAACCCAAGAACCTATGGGCTAGCATCTGCAGGGCTTTGAAGAACTCAATTGTCCCAATGGATCCCTTTTCTCACTTGATGGAGGTCAGAAACCTTACAGAGGAATGCGAGAGACTTCATCAACAATGACTGATTTTTTGGCCATTTTGATTATGGATCCACACATGGGATCTTTCTTTAGACCCATCAGGTGCTGATAATCTAAGCCACAGGCTCACACAGGGCCAAGAGGCTGATTCAGACACATCCCTTTACAACGCACTTAAGCAAAGAGCCACAGGTGATGCCCATTCATTTCCATTTGAAAACTGTTTTCTTCAGGCTTCACAAAAGCGTGGCCTGAGGCAAAGAACTTCCTGACATTCAGGGCAACAGAACAATAGGTAATCAAAAGGCCCTTTGCAGGGTTTCTCTACTGAGACTTTCCGGGTCACACTGATATCTGACTTTTCTGAGATGCTTGCCATTCTCTTCAGCTATCCAGTACATGTCCATGTCACACTGGTTGGAGGTGGTACATATCCTGGATGCAAATGCATGAACCTATTCTGGAGAGTGGCTAGATTTCAGGAAGAAAACAGGAACTTAGGAAAATAGCAGGTGTTGCCCATCGATAAGGCAAGCCCTAGTGCATTCATTAATTGGGCAGGATGAATGCTGGGAAGCTTTCTACTTGACAGGAAACATCCATTGATGCATTCTCTTTTGTAATGTCTACAAGCACGGACACTGTGGGATACACAGACATAGAAACACTCGCCTTGTGAAACAACTTACTAGAAACAGTTCACTCCAAACCAAACAAACCGACTTTCCTGCCTATTCTCAGAACATGAGACAAAACCACAAACACACATCTACACCCACAAAGGCACCTCCTTCCCCAAGTAGGTTTCTCACTCTCCAGAGTATCCTCTGACTGCTGGGCCATACTATGTTCCCCCAATATGGCGTGTCCTGTCTCAGATCTGGTCTCCTTGTCCAACTTTGTGAAGTGTTCAGGAGCCAGCTGTGAGCCACTACCTGCTTTTTCAGGAAAGGCCTCTCTTCAGAGAACTCCTGGCATTTGGCCATCCTCACATCAGTAGGTACCAAGAAAGACTGACTCTGTCCTTGCTAAATTGAAGCAAGTGAGACACTGGGACTGGGACTGAGACTGACTCTGTGTGCCTGGCTTCCTGGATCCCAAGTTCAGAGAGTTCCATTACCAAGGGATTGAGGTGAGGTCACATCCTTCAGGAACTGAATTAGGTCTCTGCCTTGGCAACCACTTTATCCAAACAGTTGCTTTCAAGCGTACCATGAGAAGGAGGCTTACCCTATTTTCTGTGGCACTTTCACAAATTAGAATGGTATATCAACCATAGGCACCAAGGAACCGCTCTCCACGAAGGCCTGATTTGGTCCATCTTCTTTATATTTGGAAAAGAGCCTTTAGTCCAGGGAGCACTACAGTGAACCTCTGCACTAAAACTATTAGCAAGCACCTGATGGAGGAGGCCTCCATAGGTAAGTGGCTCCTTTATAACATCTGATATCCAGTTAAGGGAGATCTCTTCTGACGACAGAGATGTGGCACGGGGAGGCTCACATATACTTCTGTGCAGAACAGTAACGAGAATCTTTCTGTCCTCTGTTCTGTTCTGTAGGGAATTCCTCTGGAACTGTAGAGAGGTGCCGATGAGCATGCACGCGCTCCTACCCTGGAGCTTTAGCAAGATGTTGCACTGTTCCCCTGTTTCTGTGTTTAGCCACCGGGTTTCTGTTTATTTGTGTTCTGTGTTCTATTTTTTGTTTTTTTGTTTGTTTGTTTTTGTTCATTTTGTTGTGTGATTTTGGTGGTAAAAACTTAAGTATATTGGACATGAAAATCAGAAATAAAGAGAGTAAGCCTGACACCCCTTTGGACTGTGTTTTAAGGAACTGCAATTAACTTTATCCCCCTTTGCAAAGCAGGATGATAGAAGCCCCTAGCTGGCTGCCTGGAGCACACCCATTGCAGAGGGAAATGCCTGCTGGGGACCTAAGAACAGAGTATCTCCCAGGTTAACAAGTGAAACTCCTTTAAAACCCCTTGTCCCTGCAGATAAAGAGAGTCACAACTTTGGCAGAGTCCCCTGTGTTTCTCCTTTGTTAGCCAAGCAATAAACCTCCTTTTTTCTTTTTCTCAAAACCCAGTCCTCATTATTAAATTGGTATTAATTGGCTTCAAGGTCAGGAACCAAACTTTAAGTTACAAATCTTGTACCCCCCCTCCGCCCGGGAACTTTGTGAGACCTATCTACTGAAATGTTAGGAGATAGAGCGTGCTTGCTGTGGAACTGAATCAGAGGAGCTAATCCTGTATGTAAAAGGAGAAACTGAGGGACTCCCAGCAGCTGCCAAAGCCCTGTTGATTCAGGGAATTACCTCCTTCCTTCCCTGCACTGTAAGGATTATGCCACCTCTGTCTTGTTAAAAAAAGAGAAAAAGAAAAAGGGGACACTAAATGCAGTAAAATCACCATGGAGACACTTTATTTTACATTTCAGGTTGCCCCTCTGTGAAAACATCTGGTCCCCTTGTGGGGACAGCTGTGGTCCCACTGGTGTACGAGATTTTTCTCTTATCTGCTCTGGTTTAAAGGGTTCTCTCTGACAGCCATAGTCTGGACCTCCTTTCGGTCTGTATTGTGTCTTTGTTTCTGGCCCTTTAAGGCATGTGCAATAATGTGTTGATATTATAAATTGTTTTTTGGAATGATCTTAGCTGAATGTGTGTTGAAATGATGATGTTTTATTTTAACAATCTGGTATCTGAATGGGTTTTTGAAGCATTGCACAATCTTGCAGTTAAAAGTCGGGTTTAGGTAATTGTTTAGTTTATGATTTCAGATAATTCATGCCAGAGAACTTAAATACTTAGGATGGATAACTGAAGAACTCTCATTCCAAGTTGGCAAGAAACTTCCCAATCATACAGTCTTTTTTTTCACCAATTTTGAATTGGGTAGCCTGGGAAAATGTTACTGTGTGTACCAGTGCATTAATTTGGACATGGATAGTAAATCATAGTATGGTGTCTGTTGACCAAACAAGATGTAAAGATATAAAATTTTGTGAATTGTATCTTAAACTTGTATCATAATTTTCAACATCCGAACCTGAAAATTATGGTTAAAATGCCTTAGTCCTGAGATGTCTGTTCACAATAGCAGTTTTTTTCCTGCTCCTTCCAGACCTCAGCCATGACTTATGTTGAAATGCAAATGAAAGAAGCCTGCAAGCTTTGTAGGAGACTGATTTGAGATCTAAGGGAAAAAAAGGTAAATTGTATGGTATTTTCTAATTACTGGCAAGTCATTTTTTCTAGGACTCTTATTTTTTTTCTGAGATACTTTATGTTTTTTGACCTCATGATTTTGAGCATACAGATCTAGGTTAATGTTTTTCTGATCAGTTCTATCTTTGACAAACTGTGGACTTCTTGAAACATTGCAATAAAGATTTCACCTGCGAAATGCTACGAGGCCTTTACTATTATTATGTGTGCACAATTTTGTTATGTGTTGTATGTCTATATATACATATGTCCGTATATCATATATATGATACATAAATTAACATATATAAGGAGCGCTCATAAAAAAAAGTGCTCATAAAAACAAATTTTAAAAAGTGGATCCAAAGATCTTTAATTCACGTGATTTAAATGTTTCAATTTCAATTGGATAAAGAGATAAAAACAAATGTCTTTAAATTTAAGCTTACAAAGTTTTCTAGGTGTTCAAACATCTAACAAAATATTAACATCTACAAAATGTCTAATATGCCTTGGCTCTAGTACCTTTCCTTCAACATAAAAATGGTTTACACTGTTCAATACGTTTCTCTAACTTTTTGATAAATAAGTGAAGTAAATTTGATATGGGATTACTCATTCATGAGTACTTTAGTTAGATATCTGATTGATTTACTAAGATCTGTATTTTTTTAGTAAACTCTGTATAAGATTGTAAAAATCAGTCATGTGTTAATGAGGCAAAAATTTCTTAAAACATAAGTTTACCCATAACATTGAGTTTATTAAGATTTATGTTTTCTAGAGCAAGCAACCATAAAAATTAAACAACTGATTAAATAAGAACTGTTATTTTAGAGCACTCTACTGCCATTTCTTAAAAAGCCAAACTTGATTAATGTAGAAACATAAATGTAATTGTTATGCTATTAATGTTTTCATATCTTACAGGTATGCAAGTCTGTAAGGTAGAAACCTTAAAAGAGCATTATATCAAGCTGGTGCTCTGAAGTTGTGTGGTAAAAAATATATTGTGGATTTATTTACCTGTTATCAATAAGATATGTAAATTTTTATGTTACTTTTTACATTGGGGAACAATTTAAATGTATTTTTAAGTTAATTAGAGCCTAATCTTTGTAAAGGTTAAAAACTTTCAGCATTTCTTTAATTCATGTTTTAAATGTGATATCATATGGTGTTAGCTAATGTTCATGTGACCTCAAACAATTTATGTAAACTTTGTCAAAAGATATTTAAAAATAAAGATCAGCTTTAGAATTAAAATACTTAAGATTTATAAAGAGCCCTGCCTTACCTGAGATAAGGCTGTGTGTCCCATCTTACTACATGTGAGAATGACCATGAAACATGTAGGTCAGATAATATTTCTTTAAAGTTATGTTAAAAAGTTTTTTTTTATTGTCAATATTCCTAGGATCTCAAACAGGGGATATAATGTATAACTCAGCCAAAAAATTCAGGGAAGATATTCCACGAACTATGTATTTTTACTTTTGTTAATTTTAATTTGAAATTTTCTTATAAGTGATCTAAAGATTCCCTGTTACTGTTTTACAAATGCGTTGCTTTAAGAACACAACATGGGTTTATTCAAGATAATAAATCATCAACTACAATACAGACAGAATAATACATATCCCAATTAATAAAAAGGTAATTATAAAGTTATAGACATTAAAGCCCAGTACTCTTAATATAAGGCTGTTAAAATTTATTTGCTGGATTTTTAAGATTAGGATTTAAAATTAATGTTAAATGAAAAGGGCCAAGAAAACCAATATTTGGCTCTTGCCCTCTGAGTCAGTCTGAATCCAGGGAACTTGGGACTTCTCTAAAGAGCTTTGCAACTCTGAGCCACATAACCTCCTGATCAGGGAGATTAATGAGACCACTGGAGAACAGAAAGCCAATCAGTGCATTTGTTACAAAGAGGAGAGTCATCAGAGAAAGGAGACATCCCTGATGCTTCTGAGGGAAGCCAAATGGTCAAGCAAGACCTGGACCCACCTAGCGCAAATGGCACTAGCAGAACTGAGAATCTCCTCTCAAGTTTCCCCAGAATTGATTCCCACAAAATCTCAGCTGACTGTTAACAATAGATAGAAACAAAAGTCAGTTTGACTGCTTCATCTTAAACACTTAGCAAAGACAGTTAGGACCAAAATACAGCCACTCCTGGGCATATTAAATAATAATAATAATAATAATAATAATAATAATAATAATAATAATAATAAAATTTTAAGGTATGCACTTTATCTTATCCTCCCAAAACAAGTAAGACTGCAGGCTACAAAGAAAAATTCTCACACAGGAATGCCTAATACTTATAAAAAGAGACTATCAAGAAGAGCTGCCACAGGCAGAAGTTTTCAGTTTAAGACCTACAGATATTCCTAACCTACAAAGGTAGGCTTGGTGTTTGCTAGTACGATTATCCAGCCCTGAGTAACAGAATTAAAGGTTTCTCTATTAGACGCAGAGGTCATACTAGTAAAAGGATTTTACAAGATCAGATGACATTAAATTATTAAACTGTGTCTTATTGGGAGGGCCAACTGTAACACTTAAAGTTAAATATTAAGTTGACAGTCCTGATAACTGGGGATATTAAAGACTGGTGAGGAAATTTCTATACAGTGACATGTTCTAGCTGCTGCAACATTTATCCAGTACTCATGGTTTTTGTTTCACTCATAGAAGAACCCATTCACAGATGACTTTACAACCTGTTCTTCCCCAACCTGACTTCAAACAGAACTGACTTCTAAAAGGCAACTCATGTCTCTCAACTGACTTCTAATAGGCAACTCATGTCCCTCACGCCGAGCCCACTCACGTCACCCTGTCTCAGGACAGAAGAAGAAAAAAATAGTGATGCCACTCTTCTTACAACAATGGAGAGAAAGATAAATAGACTATCAATATAAGTAATTAAGAAGGGTAAAATCAGCGAGATCGGTTTTGGGTGAGTTCTAAAAATTTGGAGACTCTTACCTGAGGGATTAAAATTTCCTCAGTGCTCTTCCCATAATCTATCAAAGATTTGAAAGGGACACAGAGAAAAGGGGGGAATTGTAGACCCAACCTGATCTTTTATTAAAATTGGGAGCCATCATGCCACAAAGCCATGAAAAGATAATTTTGGCTTTACCATTAATTACTTCAAATTCTGAACCTGCGTGGAAAGCCTGCCAGCGCCTTGAACTCACACATGCCTGGCTCTCTGACCAGATAGCAGCCCTCTCAGAAACTTTAGTGACACATCATAAATATTTGCCTTCTCTGGCAAGACAACAACCCTCTCTGAGGCTCTAATGGTCCTCATGAATTCTCATGTAGGGATAGCAAAAAAATTGTAAACTACCTTTAGTGTGATGTTTATCAGAGTTCTGTTATCTGTAACCCCCCTTTTGTGTAAATTTCTTGGCTATAAAGCTGGGCTCTAGGAAAGCTGGGGTTGCTGTCTTGTTCCCTTCGTTTTGGGAGGGAGAGGCAGCATGGCCGGTGGAAATAATAAGCTTAATTTTATTTGATTTTAATTTGAGTCAGTGGTCTTTTCTAGCGTCCTGGTCTAACAGGTAAACACTCCAAAAACATGGAGCTCTGCCGGCCTAAAGACTTCTTGAGAAACTTCCTCTGAGTTTGGGCACTTGAAATATATGTTGTTGCAAGGAGATTTAGCTTCCTTTCTAGTGACACCATAAAAGCTGGGTCTGCATCTACGTGACCTGGAAGACATGGTTTCTTGTATTCTAATGAACATGAGGCAGCAGTGCTGAATATTCTATTTGTAGGTAAACTGTGGCCACTTGGTGCTAAGTGTCTCCCCGTGTGAACTGTGAAGCCATTTGGTCATCCTCCACTTTTCGCGGTGTTTCTTGCTGCTGCACTGGGAGTTTGGTATTTGCTTCATGAAATACAATGAGTTCAACTGGGACCCAGTATTAGAGGGAGTTCTGTCACTTGTGGTGGGTCAGGGTCTGCAGGAGAATGCAACAACCAGGCTTCTATCTCACAAAGCTTGCCCCTTTGTCCATAGAAATCTGACTCTGAACTTTGCCCGGAAACCTCTCCATATAACAAGAAGGGTGTGCTGGCTGCACCATATCAGTCACAAGCCATTTTGAAGGCAATGGAAAATCCTCATGGCCACACCACAGCTGTATTATCACACACCTGCCCACCACTGCAAAAGGCCCACTACTCAGCAGGGTCCAACTTACTGGCATCTTTGTTCTACACCATTTTAATGAAATACCGTCAATCATGGCATTCTCTTGCACACTCACGACCAGGAAAAAGACATCCAAAGGTTCTCCAGTGCCACCTGGTTAAGGGAATTTAAAAAATTTTATTGTATTTATCTAGCCGTTTTTCATGGATGAAGTTGGAGGCACTGTGGGTTTCAGTTCAGTAGTGAGACACTACCTGCTTTCTCAGGAAAGACCCCTCTTCAGAGCTCTCCTGGAATTTGGCCATCCTCACATCAGTAGTTACCAAGAAAGACTGATTCTGTCCTTGGTAAATCCAAACATGTGTGGCCACTGGGACTGTGACTGGGAATGCCTCTGGGTGCCTGGCATCCTGGATCCCAAGTTCAGAGAGTTCCATCACCAAGAAAATGATATAGGTCACTTCCTTCAGGAACTGAATGAGGTCACTGCCTTGGCAACCTCTTTGTCCTAACAGTTGCTTCCAAGTGTCCCAATAGATGGAGGCTGCCCCTACTTCCTGTGACACTTTCACAAGTAAGAATGGTATATCAAACATAGGCACCCGTGAACAGCTCTCCACACAGGCCTGGTTTGGTCCATCTTCTCTACATTAAGAAGAGATAGACTGCTTCAGACACACCCCTTCATCCTGACCTGTTTTTTTTTTGTCATGAAAGATGACTTTTGCTCTCTCAGGTCCTTCATAGCTTTCTATATCTTCCCCAGGGTTCACTTTTGCATGGACCTTTGAGGTTCTCAGCAGGTGGAAGATCTCTTACATTTCTATATAAGACCAACTCTGTCCTTGCTTTTCTGTAAAGTTAGATTGAGGAAACAAAGTATGGTTAGGGTTAATAACATGTTTGATTTGGGTTAGGAATCATTCTGCTGCATGAATAATGGTATTGGGAACCTGCAATATTTATAAGTATATATAGAGGTGAAATATATGTATGAAAACACAAATCTAGGTAAGATTTGAAGCCCAAAAGGGCATTGGATCCTTGATTGGGATACTTCACTCGGAATTATGTTGTGCACATGTGTCTCAGATAAATCTATACATAATGGCATAGGACCTTGTACCTTGGATAATTGAATGACGAAGAGAACATCCAGTCAAAAAAGGATACTTGGTAGGATTAGGAAGATAGTTGGTAGGATTAGAAAAAAAGAGTGAGTATAGGATTTGGACAAAAAGTTCTTTAGCAATAGGGTTTCAGGTAGACAGAAAATGTAAATGTCAGCACATATGAAGAGTCGGTCACAATGATGAACTGGGGAAAATATGTAGGAAAGCAGATATCATTAGAGACATTAGGAAATCAGGCAAATGATGAAGTGATTGATAGGATTAGACATTTTCAACAGGCTTGAGGTTGAATACATAATCTTTGGAAGAAACAAATATGTAGTCACCAATAGGATTGACATTTGAGAGCATTAGGCAACCTGGACATGGGTGATTTTCATAATCCATACTCACATTCCATTTAGGCTTTGGTACAATTGTAAGTGTGACTTTGCATTTTGTTGACAGAATATATATGTAGATCAGGTGACATGAGTCTTTCTTGCACCATTTCTGGGAGCAATATTTAGAAGAGATATAAATTAGTATTGGGGGCACAAATAGGTGTACCATGTGTGAATATATAATATAACTGATTCCAACTTTAGAAATTGGAATAAATTGATATCTGAAAATACACAGGAAATGTTATATTGACATACATACATTCATTCCAACCAGTTATACATCTAATGGTAATATTAGGGTTGTGGTTTATCATAAAGTGTGTGTGAGTTTTGCTTCAACATTGATTATGGAAATCGAAAATAATGTGTTTGGAAAGAAGTCTCAGTAAATAACTAGTCAAAAGCAAGGAGGAATACATGTGTACTGAAGCAGGAAGTGATTGAATGTGTTTCAAATGTCTTTAAATTTGTGAACTTGTGGATGAAATGTATATACTATGATATACAAAAACTGAAGAAATAGTAATGTACCAGTGTTAAATAAAAATGAACGTCAAAATACACATCATGCCCCTTTGGAATCTACTTGCATTGATGTTAAATTGGGTCAGTTACAGTAGAAATATAAGGATTTGTTTGCACCATTCAGTGAAGTGAGTTTTCAGTACTAGAAAACAAATATGTATTTCAGGTGGATGAATATTTCTGAAAATAATCGTATGAAAATTTGATTATAAAACCACATACATGAGCATGATTGAATTATTTAGGGAGTGTATAATAGGACACATATATTTTATATTTGGAAAAATCTAGAGAATATATATATATATATATATATATATATATATATATCACAGAGAAACATTAGAAAGTAGCAATATATATGCCAATCAAAATTCATCGTGAAATATATATCATCCACCGATCCAAAAATATTAATTTTACTGAACATGGATTTATGTATAATGTTGTTCATCTAAAAATCTCACTCATAGTTTGAATTTTCAGTTCCAAAAGCGTTTAGGAGGGGTGATCTCTTCTCATACTTTGTTTCTGCTAAGTTAGCCACCTCACAAAAATGTACGTGTGATACCAGGTAGGATTTTTTATGTGCATATAAAAATACATGTGCTGAATTGGCTACAGAAAAAAGGAGACAGAAATTCACATATGTGTTAACTTTAAAAACACATGGAGTACTATTTCAACAAACAATTGACAAGATTTATAACTCCTACACTATATCATGCAAAAGGCAAGACCAACTATACACCATGCCTCCTCTGAACTGCTTGTATTAATATTATGTTTGGGTTATTTGTCTCCATCATATTAGGATTAGAAGTCAGAGTCTATTAGGGTATGGGTTACTGACAGGGATTCAGTATTTCGAATGGAAAATTGGAAAATGAATCCAATGTGTATGTAAATATGTGCTACACAAAAATCTTCCCACTCTCATCCAGAACAATACCTTGACAACACCTTCACCCCATGTAAGACACAATTAGAGGAGAAGAGTTAGAAAATCCATGAATACATATCTGGAATGGAATGCGATCAGGAGTTCACAACCTTGGAAGTGTTAGAGGAGTTTCCAAAAGTAAGGGACAGGGTAAACACTTCAAAAACATGGAAGTCTGTTGTCCTAGAGACTTCTTGAGATACTGCCTGTGAGGTTGGGCACTTGAAATATATGTTGTTGTCAAGTGCTTTAGCTTCCTTTCTAGTGAAACAATAAACCTGGGTCTGCATCTATGTGACCTGGAGGACATGGTTTCTTATTTTCCAATGAACATGAGACACCAGTGCTGAATTCTCCCTTTGAAGGTAAACTGTGGCCCCTTGGGGCTAAATGTCTCTAGTGTGGACTATGAAGCCATATGGTCATCCTCTATTTTCGTGGTGTTTCTTGGTGCTGCACTGGAAGTTTGGTATTTGCTTCATGAAATACAAGGAGTTCAACGGGGACACAGTGCGTGAGGGATTTCTGTCACATGTGGTGGGTCAGGGTCTGTAGGAGAATACAAGAACCAGGCTTCTATTCCACATAGCTTGCCCTCTTGAACATAGCAACCTGATTCTGAACAATGTCCTGAATCCTCTCCTTGTAACAAGATGCCTTTACATATAAGGGTCTGCTGGCTTCACTATGTCAGTCACAAGCCATTTGGAAGCCAATGGCAGATCCACATGGTCCCACCACTGATGTTTTATCACACACATGCCCACCATTGCTCTTGGCCCACTAATCAGCACGATCCAACTTTCTGGCATCTCTGTTAAACACCATTTTCATAAAAACCAGTCAATCAAGGCACTGTCTGGTATACTCATTGTTGGGAAAAGTATAAACGGCAGCCATACCCCAGAAAAAAAAACCCAACATGGCGCCTAAGCACTTCTTCTTCCTACATTCTTCTTTTCTGCAGTGGTGCGAAATGTTCCTGCCCGTGTGAACTCTTCTGCTGGCGCCAATTTCAAATCTTGCTGGCCGGGAATCTTAGCCCCAATAAGAACTAATTCCTGGGCTCCGGAGCTGATATCTGAAAGAACTTGCCAATAAACGGATTGCCTGCCATTTATCTAAGCCCTCCCATCTCCTCCTTAGTTCTATATAAGCACACAGCTTTTTGCAATAAAATTGGAATTCTCCAGGTGAAGTGCCTTTGCGTGGGGAGTTCTTTCATTCTGGTGCCCCGTGTGAGGATATGGGTGAGCTCTTTCCAACAAGAGCCCCGTCCACTGCTCCACCGTGGCACTCTGCCCTGGTCTGCTCTTTTCAGACGCAGGCTTCCTGCACTCACCACTGATTTGTTGTATGTAAGCCTCCCCTGACCCCGGCTCGCCAACTCCCTTCGGGCTACCGCTGGCTTTGTGACCATGATCCTCTGTCACACTCTAGACGCCTGGTAGGGGGGAGGGAATTCCTCCCACTAAGACCTTTACTGGTTGCAGTGGACCCTCTGGTGATCCGTTTCCCTTTGGGGTGTGAGGCTTCTGAGTTTACATGAGAGGCTCTGTGGTTTTTCCTCCTCTGCTGCTGTTGCCGCTGCAGGCTAGAGTTGCTGTTTCCTGCGGGCCTGCTGTGTCTGGCTGAAGCTGCCTCTCTGCTCGGGGAAAACTGAACTCCCATCCTGGAACTGCATTCTGCTGGAGCCGGAGTTCTGTTTTCATTACTTACTTCTTCTGCTGCGTTCGAAAACTTTCCTGATGTCAGGTTGCCCGTGGCTCCGAACCCATTGGGTCTCACAGATCGCACTTCACTGGTGACGATCAGGTAGTGCCCTCTGTATTTCCTCATGACGGCTGGTCATTTTGGGGATGCCCACCTGACCCCCATTTGCCCTGAGCGCTTCCCGGAGTCCGTTTCAGGCCGGGTTTTCTCTTTGTCTCTCTTGCTTACACTTATTCATTCTCTCTCTCTCTCTCTCTCTCTCTCTCTCTTCCATCTCTCCCTGTGACTGTGGGCACCTCTTTATCTGTACCTGAAACCTCACCTCTCAAAAGTTTAATAAAAAATCTGGCCACACTCTCCCTCACACCAGACATCAAGCCCAAACTTCTAATCAAATTCTGTACCCAAGATTGGCCTACATATCCACTGGATAATGGCAATCATTGGCCTCCAGAAGGCTCCTTAGATCCAAACCTCCTCTTGGACCTTTTTAATTACTGCCAGCATCTGAAAAAGTGGAGTGAGATTCCCTGTATTGAATGTTTTAGCCTTCTCGCACAGCACCCTGTCTCTGCTCCTCCTGCCCTCCCTCTCAGGTCCTTCTTGCTTGCAAACCCCTCTCTTCCCCTAGTTCTACTCCTGACTTCGCAGATTCTTCCTCATTCGACCCAGCAGATCAACCCCCACCTTATCCCCCAGCCCCAACTGACCCTTCTCTCGCGCAAAATCCTCCTCTTCCTCTGCCTGATTCCACGGATCCTCAACCTTCCATTTCATCCCCCTCCCTTCCCCACTCTTCTGCCTGCTCCACCTCCTCCTCTTCCACAGAGACATTCCATTCCCCTCCCTCTCCTTCCTGTCCACCGCCTGCCTCTTTCAGTCCTCCTGTTACCAGGTCTAAGGGACTCCTTCCCACCCCCAAGACAATCACACCTCTTCGTGAGGTAGCTGGTCCCAAGGGTGTCATCAGAGTCCACGTGCCCTTCTCCATGTCGGACATTACTCAGCTAGAGAGGAAGTTAGGCTCTTTCACCACTGACCCCACCACTTACATTTGGGAGTTTCAATGGGTACTGCAAGCATATAGCCTCACTCATCATGACATCTACATGCTCTTGGCCAATAAACTTCTCCCCAAGGAAAGGCCATGGTTCTGGGAGCTAGCCCAAGCCCATGCTGATGAAAATCATAGGACCAATCATAACCACCCACAGGCCCTCATTCTGTCCCAGAGCAGGATCCCCTATGGGCTTACAGTCTAGTGACCTTTTTACATCCTGCCTCTTGGCAGGACTGAAAAAGGCCACCCGCAAGGCTGTTAACTTTCAAAAGATGCAGGAGGTCATTCAAAGGAAGGAGGAAACACCTTCAGAATTCCTGGATAGACTTACCAAGTCCCTTCAGCAGTACACAAACCTCGACCCAGAAACCCCTGATGGCTGTCATGTCTTAATGACATATATTCTGGCCCAAAGCTGCCCTTCAATTAAAGCCAAGCTTACAAAGTTTGAACAGGGCCCTGCTACTCCTCAGACCAAAATCCTCGCTGTCACTTTCAAGGTTTTTCATGGTAGAGAGGATGAAAGTGAATTCCGTAGGCAGAGGGCTGAAAATGCCAAATTCCAAATGTTGGCCCAGCTCATTCAGAGAAGGCCATCACCATGCTGTCCCAATATGACCCCCCCTGGAGCTTGCTTCAAATGAGGTAAGGAGGGACATTGGACCAGGAATTGTTCTTAGCCGAGGACACCCTACAACCCCTGCGCAAAATGCCATCAAAGTGGACACTGGGGGCAGACTGCCCAACAACCCAGAAGGGAGGTTGGTCTGCTGCCCAGCAACCCCAGCCTCACCTGGGCTTGGCAGAGGAGGATTGACGGAGTCCTGGGCCTTCCCTCCAGACTATTACCATCAAGAATCAAGAGCCTAGGGTCACCTTCCTGGTGGATGGACGCTTCATTAACTTCCTCTTGGATACTGGTGCCGCTTTTTTGATTTTGAGGGAGTATTAGGGTCCTACCACACCCTCAAAAACTCCTATTGTCAGGGTAGGAGGTAAAAAGATTTTTCCTCAACCCCCCCCCAATCATGTTATATGCAGCGATCCCTTTTGTCCTTCACTCACTCCTTTCTTGTTATGAGCAATTGCCCCATTAACTTTCTGGGAAGGGACATACTCTCACTATTAAAAGTCACTATTCACTTATCACCCCACACCTCTCCTACCTCTCATTTCCTCATGATATTCCTAGGGGCAGATACACCTCCTTCATGCACTCTCCCACGACTATCTAAACCATTTAACCCTGAGGTTTGGGACACAATTACACCCTTTATGGCTAAATGCAGTCCTATTCATATTGTCTTACGGGACCCTTCAAGATATGTTAGTCAACCACAATATCCACTCACAACCACATCCCTCCTTGGATTAGAACCCATCATCCAGGATTTATTATGAAAGGGGTATCTTAGGCCTACACACTCTCCTTTCAACACACCCATTCTGGCAGTTAAGAAACCTAACGTGTCCTACAGGCTGGTTCAAGAACTTCGCCTTGTCAACTCCTCTGTGGACCCCATCCACCCGCTAGTGCCCAACCCTTACACCCTCCTCTCTCAGATCCATGCCACTATTACTCACTTCTCAGTCCTAGATTTAAAAGATGCATTCTTTTCTATTCCCTTGTTCTCAGAATCTCAGGATATCTTTGCTTTTTCATGGACTGACTCTCACACCCGCCATTCTCATCAGCTTACCTGGACTGTCCTCCCACAGGGATTCAGGGATAGCCCCCATCTCTTTGGCCAATTTCTTGCCCAGGACCTCACATCCTTTCACCTGACCTGTCCTGACTCTACTCTACTTCAATATGTCTATGACCTTCTTCTATGTAGTCTTTCTGGGAACACTCTCAATCCCACACCGCTCAGCTTCATAAATTCCTAGAAGACAAGGGATATAGGGAGTCTCCCCACAAGGCCCAGGTTTCCCAGTCTTCGGTCACCTATCTTGGTTTTTGCCTTACACCCGGGAAAAAGGAAATAACACTGGATAGGAGGCAACTCCTCTGTGATCTTTCAGTGCCCTATACGAAAGCCAAAATACTATCATTCCTAGGATTAGCAGGTTATTTTAGGGCCTGGATCCCAAATTATTCTCTTCTCTCCAAACCCCTGTTTGACCTAGCAAAGGGACCCCCTAGTGAATCTCTTGCCTCCTTTCCCATCTACCACTTCCGCAGGCTTCAGCAACTCCTCTTAAAGGCACCTGCCCTTCACCTTCCAGATCTTTCAAGAACATTTCATCTATATGTCCATGAAAAAGGGGGGCAAGCACTTGGGGTCTTAGGTCAAAACTATGGGTGTACATTTGCACCTGTGTCATATTTGTCCAAGCAACAAGACCCTACCATCCGTGGGTGGGCCCCTTGCTTAAGAGCTCTGGCTACTGGACAAATTTTACACAAAGAAGCCTCTAAGCTGACTTTTGGGGCCCCTTGAACTATCCACTCCCCACATCACTTGAAGGATCTTTTAGCTTAAAAGGGCCTTCAAACTCTCCCTACATCCAGATTTCTGTCGCCCCTCACTTCCTTTCTGGAAAACCCTAATATTATTTTCCTCCCCTGCTCTGCACTGAACCCTGCCTCACTGCTCCCAATGACTCCCATGTCTCACATACCAACTCATAATTGCTTGGAAACCTTAGATGATTTCCTCCCCTGTCATTCTTCCATTTCTGAGAGACCACTCAGCAAGCCTGACCTTATCTGGTTTACTGACAGCAGTTCCTTTAGGGAGAACGGAACTCATTACTCTGGATACGCTGTATTTTCAGCCACTGAGATTATAGAGGCCAAAGTTTTGCCTTCAGGAACTACAGACAAGTAGGCTGAACTTATAGCATCCACTCGTGCCTGCCTTCTAGCACAAGGCAAATCCCTCACCCTCTAAACTGATTCAAAATATGTCTTCCATATCTTATTATCCCATGCTGATATTTGAAAGTAGCGAGGCCTACTTACCACCAAAGGTAATGCGATCACAAATTCAGCTTTTATAAACAATCTAATAGAGGCCACTTACCCACCCAGTTGGGAGTTGTCCATTGTAGGTCACATCAGAAGGACGGCTTTCTTATCACTGAGGGCAATGCCAAAGCTGACCAGGCGGCACGAATGGCTGCTACCACTTTCAATTATGGCCTCCATGGGGGACATATAATGGCCACTTTAGACAGCTCATCTGAAGCCCCTACGTCTTTCAGTAAGAACAAGCATCTTTTCAAGTTCCTTCATACTCTATTCCTTTCCAATTCTCAGTCTTTGACCCTCTTTTTACAGAGTTTTTTTTCCCTCACCCCCTCTGACAAGCCATGCTACAGAATATAGCCTCTAATTGTCAGATCTGTCAGCGGACCAACCCTCATACTCCTTTAAGGCCCAAACCTTTCCCTTTCTACCAAGCCCGGGGACACATTCCCGCTGCTGACTGGCAGGTAGACTTCACCAACATGCCCACAGTACGGCGCACTAAATACCTCCTTGTCTTTGTGGACACTTTCTCTGGTTGGGTTGAGGCATTTCCCACTTCCAATAAAAAGGCTTCCACTGTAGCTTCAATCTTACTGACAGACATCATCCCCAGGTTTGGTATGCCCACTTCCCTACAATATGACAATGGCCCTGAGTTTACTTCTAGGATCACACAAAAGGTCTCTCAAACCCTCTCCTTCAAGTGGCATTTCAACTGTCCATATTTCCCCCAGGCTTCAGGGAAAGTGGAAAGGGTAAATCGTACTCTAAAGGAAGTCCTTACCAAATTGACAATGGAATTAAACATAGACTGGTTCAAACTCCTTCCCTTGGCTTTGCTTCGAATCAGAGCTCTCCCTAAGAAACCATCTTTACTGTCTCCTTTTGAGATAATGTATGGAAGACCTCTTATAACCCCTGGGTTGGTCATTTCACAAGGACTTCTCACCGGAGATTTGTGTTTGCCTCTCTTGCTCCATCTCCGCTGGGAACTCTGCAAATATCAGGACTGGCTTCTTCCGGACCCAGTCTCCTCTCCAAACACTCCTCCCTTAACACCTGTTAGTCTAGTCTATTATAATACCCCAGAGGAGAAAGGGACTCTTGCCGCAAAATGGGAAGGCCCCTATCCTGTCATTCTCTTTACCCTTACCGCCGCCAAACTCTCCTTACCAGACAACTGTCTCACTCCCTGGATTCACATGTCTAGGTTGAAGCCACATCACCAGGAGGCCCCACCTGCTGAAGACAGGGCCACACCAGAGGAACTCCAAGAATCACCTACTGAACCTCCCCTTTACTCCTGCTCTCCACACCCATATCACCCATTTTAGTTGTGGCTCACACGGTTTTCCTTGCAGCCCAATTCCTCTTAAAGAAGGCACAATGAGCTCTCCCAACACCCTAGTCTTCTCTAACTGCTTGTTTTTTGTGCTCTGCTTATTTTCTGTGCTCTGTCAGGACTGGTCTTTACCCTCCTCACCTACCATGCATTTATTCACTTTTCGGGAACGATACTCAGAACATGGCATGCAGAAGGTCTGCGCAGTGGATGCAACTACTTGCTTCATCCACAACTGCACCTCTATTTCCCTAAAATTGTCACCTTCAAGGACCTTCGTCCCTGGTAGCTGGAACTGGCCTTTCATTTGCTTCCTTTTTGATCGAACAAAAGACTATTGTCATTGGTGGCCTGAGATATATAATGGGTGCCCCTATTGGTCATGCATGTTCCATGATGAACGTGGTAGCTATTCTTACCACTCATTTGGTTACCCTGAAGGGTGAACTTCTAGTTACATAAAGTGTCATAAAGGCTCTTCATCCAGTAACAATGGATGGTATACTTTAGATAAACCTGACCCCAAGGCCAAACAATGGGGCTATGTTGAGTTTGCTGTCTATGCTCGGACAACCTCAGTCAGACCCACAGGGTGGATGACTATTGGCCGCACCCTGATAACGCAACCTAAGGCAACCATCCAGGTAGTCGAACACATTAAGGACTCAGAATCAAAACTTCGAGATCATATCCATAGCTCATCCAAAGAGAATTCAGAGCCTTCAACCCTCTCAGGTCCCCCTTTCACATGGCTCAATTTGCTACACCAAACTTTTTGATTATTAAACTCCACCCCTCTTTCTGTGCCTACTTCTCAGTGCTTTCTCTGTGCTTCACTTAGTCGTCCACTTCTAGCAGCAGTCCCATTAGCGGCAGGAAATATTCCAGCAAAACCCTACAATTTCTCTAAAAAGGACAACCCCTACATGTGACATGTATCCCACTGTGGGAAAGTTATTCCACCAATACTTTATTTCCTTTCATCTGTTTCCACCTGCCAATAATGAATCCTTTACCCATTTGTTCCTTGAGCTACAGCACCCCATAGAGCCCTGTGTTTATGCAACCTGGACATTTCCTCTGGTGTAAGGGGTCTTTAAGTACCTCAACCATCAATGTCTCTGGCGCCTGTTTCTTGGTTACTGTAGTTCCTCAGCTATCTTTGTATACTCCCACCGAATTCTGACAGTTGGCCCTACCTTCCCGCACCTGTAGGGTAGTCTTTCTGCCGGTTCTGGTTGGCCTCATTTTAACAACCTCAGTGACGGGTCTCGGACTCACTGCTGGAGCTATAGGTCATGCTCTATGGGATCCAATGACCTTCAACAAAAACTGCAGGAAACACTCAATACCATGGCTGAGTCTCTGGGTTCCTTGCAGTGGCAGGTTACTTCATTGGCACAAGTGGCTTTACAGAACCAAAGGGCAATTGATCTTCTCACTGCAGAAAAAGGGGTTACATGCCTATTCCTCAGAGAGGAATTTTGCTATTATGTTAATGAATCTGGGCTAATAAAAAAAAATGTTGTTAAATTGCAGGAATTATCGACCCAATTGCTCAAACCTACCTCCTCCAATCCCATAACGGGGTTCTTCCAATCCTATCTTGCCATGTACTTACTACATATCTTGGGGCCTCTTATTTGGATGCTCCTTTTTTGTGCTCTCTTGCCCTGCAAAATGAAGTGCCTTCAAACCCAACTGCATAAAATTCCTAATCAAACTTTCAACCAGCTTTTGCTTAGTCACTACCAGCCTCTGATGACCGATGAATCCCCAACATCTCCAAGAGAACAGTTCACTCAGTGATGAAGCTCACTACCAGGCACGATGGAATGCAACGGGTATTAGACAGCGGGAGACAACGAGCTCGGAGAACCTCTTAATCTGCCATCCTGGATTCATAGTCTTTACCACCTTCTAAGCTTTCTCATGGCCCTTGGCCTCTTCTATGTCAGTCCCCCCACATGGAACTTCTGCCAAAAATTGACATTTGCTTTAATTTTTATCTTCATTCTGTTTTTATTCGCTCTGATCTTCTTCAGGTGCTGGGGACACCATGTCCAGGCAACGCTTCCAGTATTTCCTTGAGTCTCTGTTACAGGACCAGTGGCTGATACCAACAATCTCTTCCATCCAGGACTGGTTCCATGCCATCGACATCTTTGGCTTCAGGGAACATTCATTGACTTCACCCCTATGAAAATAGCTGTCTATAGCCACTGGGTTTTATTTCTGGCTGCCATGATATCCCCATACCTGAACCCTGAGCATTCCTCCACTTCTCTTTCTAGGCCCCACACCACCCCCACACAGGAGGAAGCAGCCAGATCTGACAAACGACGCCCCACTTCCTAAGAAATCAAAAAGGGTGGAAGGTTGGGAAAAGAATAAATGGCAGCCATACACCAGAGAAAAACCCCAACATGGTGCCTAAGGACTTCTTCTTCCTACCTTCTTCATTTCTGCAGTGGCGCAAAAAGTTCCCGCCCTTGTGAACTCTCCCGCCAGCGCCAATTTCAAATCTCGCTTGTGGGGAACCTTAGCCCCAATGAGAACTAATTCCTGGGCTCTGGAGCTGATATTTGAAAGAACTTGTCAATAAACGGGTTGCTGTCATTTATCTAAGCCATACCATCTCCCCCTTAGTTCTATATAAGCACACAGCTTTTAGCAATAAAATTGGAATTCTCCCGGTGAAGTGTCATTGCGTAGGGAATTATTTCACTCATGTTCAGCAACAGGATATCCAAAGGTTCTCCAGTGCCACCTGGTCATGGGAATTTCAGAAATTTGATAGTATTTATTTAGCCATTTTTGAAGGATGAAGTTGGAGTCACTGTGCATTTCAATTAATGCAGGAACCATTATGTGGTGAGGAAGCTCATTTAAATGAAATCTCTGGAGAAATCTCACAGGCAAGGTTTCCCAAAAGGTGGCCAAAAGGTCACATGAAGCCAGGATCATTGAGGTCTACAATATGAGTTCCATTTGTGTTTAGACTCTCAATTATGGCTGCCAAGTCTTTCAAAATAAAATCATGTGATATCCTGGCTGAGATTCTCACTGCACTGTGGAAAGACACCCTGGCCCTCGATCTCAGTTTTCAAGGGCGCATCTCATGCGTGGCCTCCTAAAATCCCAACACATTTCATGGCAATACTTCTTTGAGGTAAATTCCAGAACTCAGTCTCTAAGAGGAATCATGCCAGAATTCAAGCCCAGGTGGATCCAGTTATCTCTTCCAACCGCCAAACAAATGACCACAATTAAAACCAAACACTCCCAGATGGCCCTCATCTTCTTCCATATAGACACTTATCATAACCTCTGGCTGGAGTTTTTCATGAGGGGTGCAGCCCAAGACAGTGTCAAAAATAAGCTCCCTTGCCCCTCATTTGCCTAAAGTCAAGGTGGCCTGGACACCCATCCGGTGAACCAGGAGTGATCAGATAGGCCAGCTGTTAATACTACTCTGCATCTCCAATTTGAGGCCTACTGACTGTCAGGTATAGATTCTTTATATGATTTGGAGCCATGAGAAAACCCAAAAACCTATGGGTTAGCCTCTGCAGGGCTGTGCATAACTCATTTGAACCAAAGGATCAGTATTCTCACTTGATGGTGGTCAGGAACCTTACAAATGAATGCGAGAGACTTCATTCACAATAATTGCTCTTTTGGCCATTTTGGTTTTGGATGCACACATGGGATCTCTCTTTACATCCATCAGGTGCTGAGAATCTAAGCCACAACCTCACACAGGGCCAAGAGGCTGATTCAGACACATCCCTTTCCAAAGCAATTAAGCAAAGAGCCACAGGTGATGCCCATTCATTTCCATTTGAAAACTGTTTTCTTCAGGCTTCACAAAGGGGTGGCCTGAGGCAAAGACCTTCCTGACATTCAGGGAAACAGAACAATTGATAAGCAAAAGGCCGAAAGCATGGTTTCTCCACTGAGACTTTCTTGGTCACACTGATATCTGAGTTTTCTGAGATGCTCGCCATTCCCTTCAGCTATCCAGGACATGGCAATGTCACAGAGCTTGGAGGTGGTACATATTTTGGACACAAAACAATGAGACTATTCTGGAGAGTGGTGAGAATTCTGGAAGAAACAGGAACTTAGGAAGGTAGCAGGTGTTGCCCATGGATAAGGCAAGCTGCAGTCCATTCATAAATTGGGCAGGATGAATGCCGGGAATCTTTCTACTATACAGGACATATCAATTGTTGCATTCTATTTTCTAATGTCTACAACCACGGACACAGTGGGAAACACAGAAATAGAAACACTTGCCTTGTCCAACGACTTACTAGAAGAAGACCACTCCAAATCAAACAAACCGTCTTTCCTACCTATTCTCAGATCATGAGACAAAACCACAAAATCACACCCACCCCACAAAGACACCTCCTTCCCCCATGTAACTCTGTGACTATCCGGAGTTTCCTCTGAGTGGTGGGCCATACTATGTTCCCCCAAAATGGCCTGTCCTATCTCAGATCTGGTCTCCTTGGCCAACTCTGTGAAGTTGTCAGGAGCCTGCGGTGAACCACTACCTACTTTCTCAGGAAAGGCCCCTATGCAGAGCTCTCCTGGTATTTGGCCATCCTCACATCTGTAGGTACCAAGAAAGACTGACACTCTCCTTGGTAAATTCAAACAAGTGAGCCTACTGGGTCTGGGACTGGACTGGCTCCGGGTGCCTGGCTTCCTGGATCCCAAGTTAAGAGAGTTCCATCACTAAGGAAGTGAGGTAGATCACTTCTTCAGGAACTGAATGAGGTCATTGCCTTGACAACCACTTTGTCCTAACAGTTGCTTTCAAGAGTCCCATGAGATGGAGGCTGCCCCTACTTCCTGTGACACTTTCACAAGTTAGAATGGTATATAAACCATGGGCACCCGGGAACAGCTCTCCACCTAGGACTGGTTTGGTCCATCTTCTCTACATTAAGAAGAGAGAGGCTGATTCATACACATCCCTTCATGCTGACAAGGTTGTTTGCCATAGAAGATGACTTTTCTCTCTCAGGTCTTTCGTAGCTGCCTACATCTTCTCAAGGGATCATTTCTGCATGGACCTTTGATGTTCTCAACAGGTGGAACATGCCCTACATTCCTGTATTTTAAGAGCAACCCTGTCCCTGGTGTTCTGGAAAGTTCGATTGAGAGAACAGTGTATGGTTTGGGTTAGTAACATGTTCAATTTGGGGTTAGGAATCCTTCTGCATGACGAATAATGGTATTGGGAAACTATGATATTTACAAGAATATATAGGTGAAATATAAGTATAAAAACAGAAATCTAGGGAAGATATGAAGTCCAGAAGGGCATTGGGCCCTTAATTGGTACACTTAGCTTTGAATTATTTTCTGCAAAAATGTCTCAGATAAATCTATATACAATGGCATAGGAGCTTGTACCTTGGATGATTGAATGTCGAATAGAACACCCACTCAAAAAGGGATTGTCGGTAGGATTAGAAAGATAGTCAGTAGGTTTACAAAGAAGAGTGAGAATAGGATTTAGACCAAAAGTTCTTAAGCAATAGGGTTTCAGGTAGACAGTGAATGTAAATGTCAGCACAAGTGAAGAGTCAGTCACAATGATGAACAGGGGAAAATATGTAGGAAAATAGATATAAATAGAGACATTACTAAATCAGGCAAAGTATAAAGTGAGTGATAGGATTAGACATTTTCAACAGGCTTGAGGTTGAATATATAATCTTAGGAAGAAACAAAAATGTAGTCACCAATAAGATTGACATTTGAGAGCATTAGGCCACCTGGACATGGAAGGTTTTAGTAATCCATGCTCACTTTCCATTTAGGCTTTGGTACAACCTTAAGGGTGACCTTTGATTTTTTTGTCCAGAATATTACTGTGATAAAATGTATATATAGATCAGGTGACATGAGTATTTCTTCCACAATTTTTTGAGGAATATTTTGAAAACGTATAAATTAGTATTGAGGGTAAAAATAGGTGTACCCTGTGTCTATGAATATAGAGATAATGCATGAATAGACCATACAGTTAATAAATAATATAACTGCTTCCACTTTAAATAATGTATTGAATTGATATCTGAAAATACATAAGAAATCATATATTGATATATAATCATTCATAACAACTAGTTATACGTCTAATTGTAATCCTAGTGTTATGGTTTATCATGAAGAGTGTGTGAGTTTTGCTTCAAAGTGATTATGGAAATCAAAATAATGTGTTTGGAAAGAAGTCTCATGAAAAGACCAGTTTGAAACATGGCGGAACAGTGTTTTCTAGTTGAAGAAGAAAGTGATTGAAAGTGAAATAAATGCCTAATATTTTAAGAACTGTTCCATTTTTCAACATAATGTGCATAATTCCATATGGACATGATATAGTAATGTATAGTTTTGTAAAAATGAACTTCAAAATACTTATCATGTCCCATAGGAATCTACTTGCATTGATGTGAAAATGGAACAGTTACTGTAGAAATATTAGGATTTATATGCACCATTCACTGAAGTTAGTTTTCAATACTAGGAAAAAAATACGTATATCAGGTGAATGAATATTTCTGAGAATAATCTTGTGAAAAGTTGATTATAAATCCACATACATAATCATGAATGAATTTAGGGAGTGTATAATAAGACACATATATTAAATATTTTGAAATATCTGGAGAGAATATATATATATATATATATATATATATATATATATATATATATATATATATATATCTCCACACACAGATTTTAAAAATTAGCAATATATATGCCAATCGAATTACACCGTGAAATATGTATCATCCACAGATCCAAAAATATTCATTTTACTGGATATGGATTTATGTATAACTTTTTTCAACTAGGAAGCTCACCCATAGGTTGAATTTTCAGGTCAAACAGCGTTTAAGAGGAGTGATCTCTTCTCACACTTTGTATCTGCCAAGTCATGTAACTCACAAGAATGTACGTGTGATACCAGGTAGGATTCTATATGTGCATATAAAAATACATGTGCTGAATAGAATACAGAGAAAGGGAGACAGGAATTCACATATTTGTTAACTTTAAAAGCACATGGAAAACTATTTCAACAAAAAATTGACTAGATTTATAACTCCTACCGTATATAATGCAAAAGGCAAGTCCAAGTATACAACATGCCTCCTCTGAACTGCTTGTATTTCTATTCTGTTTCCGTTATTTTTCTCCATCATATTAGGATTAGTATTCAGAATCTAGCAGGGCATGTGTTAGTGTCAGGGATTCAGTATTTCAAATGTAAAATAGAAAAATGAATCCAATGTGTATGCAAATATGTGCTAAACAAAATCTTCCCACTCTCATCCAGAACAATTCCTTGATATTTTTTTCGCCCAAAGTAAGACACAATTAGAGGAGAAGAGTAATAAAATCTGTGAATAATATGCTCAGGAGTTTACAACCTTGGAAGTGGTAGAGGAGTTTCCCTAGTATGGGACAGGGTAAACACTCCATAAACATGGAGCTCTGCTGGCCTAAATACTTCTTGAGAAACTGCCTCTGAGTTTGGGCACTTGAAATATATGTTGTTGTCAGGAGCTTTAGCTTCTTTTTAGTGAGACTATGAAAGCTGTGTCTGCATCTATGTGACCTGGAGGACATGGTTTCTTATTTTCCAATGAACATGAGGCAGCAGTGCTGAATTCTCTCTTTGTAAGTAAACTGTGGGCACTGGGGGCTAAGGGTATTCCCATGTGGACTGGGAAGCCATTTGGTCATCCTCCACTTTTCGTGGTGTTTTTTGCTGCTGCACTGGGACTTTGGCATTTGCTTCATGAAATAAAAGAAGTTCAACTGGGACACAGTTCTGGAGGCAATTCTTTCATGTGTGGTTGGTCAGGGTCTGCAGGAGAATGCACCAACCAGGCTTCTATCCCACATAGCTTGGCCCCATGTCCATAGTAACCTGATTCTAAACATTGCCCGGAAACATCTCCATATAACCAGAAGCCTTTACATGGAAGGGTCTGCTGGCTGCACCATGTAAGTCACAAGCCATTTGGGATCCAATGGCAGATCCACATGGCCCCACCACAAATATTTTATCACACACCTGCCTACCACTGCTCTAGGCCCACTACTCAGCAGGTTCCAACATACTGGCATCTCTGTTCTACACCATTTTCATGAAACCCACTCAATCAAGGCAGTGTCTTGCATATTTACGATCAGCAACAGGACATCCAAAGTTTCTCCAGTGCCACCTGGTCATGGGAATTTCAAAAATTTCATGGTATTTATCTAGGCATTTTTCAAGGATGACGTTGCAGGCACTGTGGGTTTCAATTCATTCAGGAACCTTTTAATGGTGAGGAAGCTCATTTCAATGAATGCTCTGTAGAACTCTCACAGGCAAGGCTTCCCAAAGAGTGGCCAAAATGTCACATGAAGCCAGGCCTATTGAGGTCTACAATGTGACGTCCATGGGTGTTGTGACTCTCAACAATGGCTGACAAGTCTTTCAGAATTAAATCATGTGATCTTCTGGCTGAGATACCCAGGGCTCTGTGGAAAGCCACCCTGGGCCTAGATCTCAGTTTCCAAGGGTGATTCTCATGGGTGGACTCCTAAAATCCCAACAAAATTCATGGCAATACTTCTCTGAATTCAGTCTCTAAGGGGAATTACACCAGAGTTCAAGCCCAGGTGGTCCCAGTCATGTCTTCCAACCGGACACAAATGACCAAAATTAAAACCAAAACCCTCCCATATGGCCCTCATCTTCTTCCATATAGACACTAATCACAACCTCTGGCTGAAGGTTTCCATGAGTGGCGGAGTCCAAGAGAGTGTCCAAAATAACTCCCTTGCCCCTCATTGGCGTAAATTCAGGGTGGTCTGGACACCCTTCATGTGAAACAGGAGTGATCAAATATGCTAGACGTTAATACTTCTATGCTTCTCCAATTTGTGGAAAACTGAGTGTCAGGTATATATTTTTATGTGATTTGCAGTCATGAGAAAACACAAGCTCCTCTGCAGGTCTTTGAAGAACCCATTTGACCCAAAGGATCCCTATTCTCACTTGATGGAGTTCAAGAACTTTAAAGAGGAAGGCGACAGACTTCATCCACAAGGACTGCTTTTTGGCCATTTTGGTTTTGGATGCACACATGGGATCTCTCTTTACATCCACCAAGTGCTGAGTATCTAAGCCACAACCTCACACAGGGCCAAGAGGCTGATTCAGACACATCCCTTTTCAAAGCAATTAAGCAAAGAGCCACAGGTGATGCCCATTCATTTCCATTTGAAAACTGTTTTCTTCAGGCTTCACAAAGGGGTGGCATGAGGCAAAGACCTTCCTGACATTCAGGGCAACAGAACATTAGGTTAGCAAACGGCCCAAAGCAGTGTTTCTCCACTGACACTTTCCTGGTCACACTGATATCTGAATTTTCTGAGATGCTCGCCATTCCCTTCAGCTATCCAGTACATGGCCATGTCACAGAGCTTGGAGGTGGTACATAACTTGGTCACAAAATCATGAGCCTATTCTGGAGAGTGGCCAGAATTCAGGAAGAAAAGAGGAACTTAGGAAGATAGCAGGTGTTACCCATCCATAAGGCAAGCCGCATTCCTTTCATACATTGGGCAGAAAGAATTCTGGTAAGCTTTCTACTAGCCTGGACACATCCTTTGATGCATTCTCTTTTCTAATGTCTACAACCATGGACACAGTGGGATACACAGACATAAAAACACTCGCCTTGTCAAATCACTTGTTAGAAATCGTCCACTCCAAACCAAACAAACTGCCTTTCCTACCTATTCTCAGAACATGAGACAAAATCACAAACACACACTCATACCCACAAATTCACCTCCTTTCCCAAAGTAGGTCTCTGACTATCGGGTGTGACCTCTGACTGGTGGGCCGTACTATGTTCCCATCAAATGGCCTGTTCTATCTCAGATCTGGTTTCCTTGGCCAACTCTGTGAAGTTGTCAGGAGAAAACGGTGAGCCACTTCCTGCTTACTCAGGAAAGGCCACTCTTCAGAGCTTTCCTGGCATTTGGCCATCCTCACATCAGTAGATACCAAGAAAGACTGACTCTGTCTTTGGTAAATCAAAAGAAGTGAGACCACTGGGACTGGGTCTGGGACTAGATTTGTGTGCCTGGATGCCTGGATCCCAAGTTCAGAGAGTTCCATCACCAAGAATGTGAGGTGAGGTCACTTCCTTCAGGAACTGAATGAGGTCAATGCCTTGGCAAGCACGTTGTCCTAACATTTGCTTCCAAAGGTGCCATGAAATGGAGGCTGTCCCTAATTCCTTTGACACTTTCACAAGTTAGAATGGTATATCAAACATTGGTAACCGGGAACAGCTCTCCACAGAGGCCTCGGTTGGTCCTTCTTCTCTACATAAAGAAGAGAGAGGCTGATTCAGACACATCCCTTCATGCTGACCAGGTTGTTTGCAATGAAAGATGACTTTTGCTCTCTCAGTTCCTTCATAGGTGCCTACAACTTCTCTAGGGATCATTTGCGCATAGACCTTTGAGTTTCTCAGCAGTTGAAAGATCCCCTAAATTCCTGTATTTTAAGACCAACTCTGTCCTTGCTCTTCTCTAAAGTTAGATTGAGGGAACAGTGTATGGTTAGGGTTAATAACAGGTTTGATTTGGAATATAAATCATTCTGCTGGATGAATAATGGTATTGGGAACCTGCGATATTTTCAAGAATATATAGGTAAAATATATGAATCTGAAAACAAAAATCTAGGTAAGATTTGAAGCCCAGAAGGGCATTGGGCCCTTGATTGGGTATTAAGCATAGGACCTTGTAACTTGGATGATTGATTTTCAAAGAGAACTTCCAGTCAAAATGGATAGTCAGTAGTATTAGGAAGATAGTCGGTATGTTTATAAAGGAGAGTGAGTATAGGATTTGGACCAAAAGTTCTTTAGCTATAGGGTTTCGGGTATTGAGTGAATGTAAATGTCAGCACATGTGAAGAATTAATCACAATGATGAACTGGGGAAAATATGTAGGAATGCAGATATCAATAGAGACTTTAGGAAATCTGGCAAAGTATAGTCGGTAGTGAAATGTTAATAAAATAGATTCTTGTCACTTCCTGTTTTTCTGTAGGCTTAATAAAACACTGTTGAAATCTTGAGAAGTGATTTCTAATCTTTTTCCCAGAATGTGCTGTCCCCAACTGCCAAACTTCAGAATGTACTCCCTCACCCAGTTGCACGCAAACTGCTCACCCGCCCAGGCCCATCAATAAACTTTCCTCCCTGCCCTCTTCAAGGAAAGTATATAAGCTCTGCTTAAGCTGTTCTCAGGGTTCTCTGCTCTATTCAAATGAGCTCTGAGCCCCAGCATGCTGGACCCCCAATAAACCCTTTGTTTTTGCATGAGAGAGTCTCTTGGTGGTCTCTTCCCCCAATGCTCTTCCGATATTTATATATGGAGGTTCCACCGAAATCCAGCAGTGGTGAACGAGAGACCCCAATGGGCTACTCTCAGGGTAAGTAAGGCACCTCTTTCTGGTTTCAGGTTTCAGGTTAGGGCTTGGCAAAATGGCTGTCGATGAAGTGTGTGAGCTCTCTTTGATGGTGGCTGGCAGACGTGTCACAGAGCCACAAGCCAAGTCCCTGGGGGACGCCACAGAGGACTCGGGAATCGAGGAATAATAGTCTCCTCGACTCAGTGATACTTTGTTTCAGATTCGGTATTGCCAGCCCATCGGGTTTTGCCACCTGCTCAGTCTTGGTCTCAGTGTTGGACGTCCATTGCCTGTCTTTATTGTTTTCTCTTGTCTGTGTCCTGTGTCGTTGCTTTTACTGTTTGTGTATCTTTCATTATGGGACAGATCACTTCAATGCCTCTGTCCCTGACCCTTGATCTATGGACCAAAGTCCGCTTAAGGGCTCAGAATGTTTCTTTTTCAGTAAAACGCTGGACCTGGCAGACTCTGTGTGCCACAGAATGGCCCACCTTTGGATTCGGATGGCCCCTAGAAGGATCTTTCTACTTCCCACTAATTTAAAAAGACAGAGATATTGTCTTACAGCCAGAGCCACATAGCCATACTGATAAACAGGAATATACCTTAACTTGGCAGGACCTCTGCAAATCTCCTCCTCCGTGGGTGAAGCCTTTCCTTGCTGTGTCCCCGTTCCTACTCCTTCCCCCACGATCTCTCAACCCCTCTGCTCCTCCTCCTCCTCCACCCTCTGTTCTCCCTGAGTCACAAGATTTGACTCTACTGGACTCTCGTCCCCCTCCTTATCTTCTACCCTTGTCCCACAACCCCCAACACCCTCTAAGTGATTCTCCAGCTGCTGACTCAGCCTCTCCGCAATTGGAGGAAGCTAAGCCAGCCCAGGGCCCTCCAGATAACTCCCCTGCGTCACACACAGCCCCTCCTCCCCTGGAGGAAGCTGGAGTTGCTAAGGAACTCACCAGTGGCAAATGATTGAAAACCCTGGAACTCCCGTGTTGCTTCCCTCCATCCCTAAGGACCAATGATTGACGATGGCCATAGGGGAAAAATGCAAGCCTACCAGTATTGGCCTTCTCCTCTTCAGACCTATATAAATGGAAAAATAACAATCCCCCTTTTACCGAGGACCCACCCTGGCTCTCAGGTCTGGTGAAGTCATTGATGTTTTCACACCAACCTACTTGAGATGACTGCCAACAACTCCTAGGGACTCTCTTCATGACAGAGGAACAAAAGAGAATCCTCCTGGATGCTAGAAAAAAGTATCCTCGGACCAAATGCATGACCGACAAAACTTCCCAATATATTCAAAGCCGGCTTTCTCTTGAAACGACCCAACTGGGACCCCAACACCTTTGAAGGTAGGGAGCATCTGTCCACTTATCGCCGGGCTCTAATAGTGGGTATCTTAGTGGCCGCTAGGTGACCAACTAATTTGGCCAAGGTAAGAGAGATTATTTAAGGGCCTGATGAATCTCCCTCTATGTTCCTAGAGATAATTATGTAGGCATATAAGAGACATACTCCTTTCGATTCTCAGGCAGAGGATCAAAAGGCATCTGTCACAATGGCCTTTATTGGGAAAGCTGCCCTGGATATTAAAAGAAAGTTACAATGCTTAGATGGATTACAAGATATGACTTTGAGGGATTTAGTCAGAGAACCCGAGAAGGTATACTTTAAGAGAGAAACTGAGGAAGAGAAGGGAGCTGAGTGAGGATAAAAGAAACAAAAGACAGACTAAGGCATTGACTAAGGTCCTGGTCACAACAACAAATAGGCCAGAAATTAAGAAACAGAGAGACAGGAAGGGATACCTGGGCACACACTAGAGGCCACCCCTGGCCTCAGATCAATGTGCCTACTCTAAAGAAAAAGGACACTGGGCCAAAGAGTGCCCTAGAAAGAGACAGCCATGCCAGCCAGATATTCTGACTCTGGAGGAATACTAAGAAAGTCCGGGCTCAGATCCTCTCCCTGACCTCAAGGTAACTTTTGAAGTGGAGGGGAACACAATAAACTTTGAAGTAGATACAGGGGGAATATACTCAGCCCGTAAGGCCCATTGGGCCCTCTACCGAATAAAAGGTCTCTAATTCAAGAGATTAACAGAATAAATATCGGGCTTTGACAACTACGAGGACCATGGACCAGGGAAAAGGAAAAATCCATCACTCCTTCCTAGTAATCCCAGAATGCCTGGCCCCATTGATGGGCAGAGTTCTGCTCACCAAGCTCTGGGCCAAAATAACTTTTAACCCTGAAGGCCCCCAAGTGGAATTTTTTAATCCTTCAGTAACTACTCCTATAATCATGGCTCTAACTATGTCAGTAGCAAATGTTCATCAACTCACTCACCTTTGTTCAAAGAAACTGCATTCATTCGTGAAGGATCAAGAACACAGTTTTCCACTAACCTACTCACAGCAAAAGGAAATAACTGAATGGGTAACAAAAGCCTGTCAGGTCCATTAATTGGTTAAAGCTTACACTTCCAAGCTTCCTGCAGGAAAGCACCTATGAGGAACCAGACGAGGACAATTCTGGGAAGTGGACTTTACTGAAATTAAGCCAGTAAGGTATGGACTTAAATAACTCCTAGTCTTTGAACATACATTTTCAGGATGTATTGAAGCTTTCCCCACACACAAAAAAAAGAAGAAATAAAAAAGAAGAAAAAAGAAACATCGCAAATGGTTGTAAAGAAGATCCTGGAAGATATTTATTCTCCCCTTGACGACCAGTAGTCTTAACCCTCATCAGCCCCATAAGCTGCGATGGCTGATCACAAATCCTACTGGACACGAAGTATGGCCTATCTCGAATACAGCCCCCTTACGAACCTGGTGGCCATCTCTCCACCCAGTCATTTGTCAGCTGGCTATAGGTCTTTCCTATTGGGATATCCCTGATTAACAGGATCCCACTAAAATTCCATTTAATCACTTCCGTACCATAGATAATGGAAACAAACATTATAGATGTAGGGACACGTGAGCCAGATGCAGGTTGGCTAGCCTAGATTACTATGTTTGCCCGGCAGACTATCAAAGCCACAAACAGTCACGGCTGTGGGGGGGGGAGAGCAGACTTCTATTGTAAGTCATGGGGATGTGAGCATACAGGGACAGTCAGATGGAACCCAAACTCCTCATCAAATTCTGTACACAGCATTGGCCATATTACGAATTAGATAACGAAAACCGATGGCCCCCAGAGGGGTCTCTAGATCCTCAAATTCTGTGTGACCTTTTTAACTTCTGCAAGTGCTCAAAAGGGTGAAAGGAGATTCCGCTATGTGGAGGCCTTCTCTCTCCTTTGCTCACATCCTGAACTATGCTTCTCCAATAGATGCTCACCCTCAGCCTTGTGCTCCAGACTCTCCGCTGTCTCTCCCACCTCAGAAACTTGATTTCTCCCCTCCAATATCTAGATCAAAAACCCAAATCTCGACTGGTTCTCAGACCATTGCTCCCTTGCTGAGGTCGCAGGTACTGAGGTACCACTCCATTCACTCACTCCTCTCCTCTCCTGTCAGTGCCCACACCGGGTCCCACCCAGTCCTCTTACCACCTAATGCAAAGCTCAAACCCGCTGAGAAGAATCCTCAGACCCTAATACAAGATGTAATGAAAATGGCCTTTAATGTTGCTTTGTCATCACTAAAAACAGGTTACTAAGAATTCAAAGTCCCTCACAGGCTTTTTGGAATCTCACTCCCGTCTCCCCCTCTGTTCTATCTGTTCTACTGCTCAAGTTTTTGTTGCTATTAAGATCCCAAAGCCCTCTCCCAATATTCTTTTACATCTCTCCTTCCTCATTCTCAGATCCACAGAGCTGCTCTTATCCCTGCCTTCCAAATTGTCCCCCTCTGTACCAGGCCCACAGAAAAGTCTTAACTGACCTTCTCCAGAAGTCTTCACCATGGCTGATTTAGGACTTTCAGCAAAAGAGTCCCTATATAAGAGTTCACTGTAGATAAACTTCCTATTTTTGTGTTGCCCTGGTCTCCTTGGCAACTGGCTAAAAAATTCAGCACTCCTGATCTAGACACACCCTTACTAGTTTTTCACAAAATATTTGAAAAAAAGTCCTCTGGCCTTGAGCTGGGGCTTCACAGAGATGGCTACATTTCTAAGATAAAGAAGTTACAAACTGGGCTGTATGGAAACAGCTGGAAGGGGGAAAAAAAGAAAGGGAAGACACCCCCACCCAGGTGTCCTTGAAAAGTTAACTTGCCCAAACTGAGGAAAAAACAGAAACAAAAACTGCTTTTTGTGAACTTCTTCAGACTGTGAACTTCTGAGCCCCTTCCCTTACGTATTGGGTACAAAATTCTGAAACTACGTAACTTGGGTTTCAGGGGATTAATTGATTACAACAGAAGCAATGCCCTCTGAATCTGGTTGAAACCAAAAAAGACTGTTTCCGTGTCTTTGGTGCTATCTTAGGTGCCTTGCCTTGTCCGTCCCTACAACAGTATAATTCTATATACTTAAACATTGTTTATGTTTTCATGAAATGGTCAACAGATGTGATTAATTGTGAAATGGTGCAGGTGTTTCCCAGAGTGCTCTATCATGACGCAGGTTCATCTGAAGATCAAAGAGGGGGACATACAACCCGGTTCCGCTGGGAACATATGTCCCTCACCTTAGCCATTCTATTACGAATAGGAGTTGCTGCAGGGTTGGGCACAAGAACCACTGCTCTGGTACATGGGACACAACAAGTGACCCAATTAGAAGCAGCAATAGATCAAAACTTAAAGATTTTAGAAACCTCCATCACAGCTTTGCAGGAATCTTTAACCTCTCTCTCTGAAGTTGTTTTACAGAACAGTCGAGGGTTGGACCTCCTTTTCATGACAGAGGGGGGCCTTTGTGCTTCATTGAGGGAAGAATGTTGTTTTTATGTCGACAATACTGGAGTTGTAAAAAAATCTATGAGTAAATTAAAAAGATGCCTTGAAGAGCAACAACGAGAGAGAGAGGCACAAAAAGGGTAGTTTGAGTCTTTTTTTACACAGTCCCCCTGGTTAATTACGTTTTTATCAACCCTGGCCGGTCCAATAATAATCCTCATGTTTCCTCAACCATGTAATTTCTTTTCTCCAAGCTCAAATTGGACAAATTAAAATTATGGTAATACCCCACTAGCAGACATAGAATGTGACACCCCACAACGATCACTTTTATGATTAAAAGTAGCCAGAAAAAGAAGTGGGGAATGAAAGGTTAATAAAATATGTACTTGTCACTTCCTGTTTTTCTGTACACTTAACGAAACACTGTTGAAATCTTGAGAACTCTTTGCTAATCTTGTTGCCAGAATGTGCTGTCCCCAATTGCCAAACTGCTGAATCTACTCCCTCACCCGGTTGAATAGAAACCTGAACTGTACTTGGATCATTGAATGTAGAAGAGAACATCCATTCAAAAAGTTATAGTCAGTTGGATTAGAAAGATAGTCGGTAAGTTTAGGAAGAAAAGTGAGTATAGGATTTGGAACAAAAGTTCTTTAGCAATAGGGTTTTGGTTAGAGAGTCAATGTAAATGTCAACACAAGTGAAGAGTCAGTCACAATGATGCACAGGGCAAAATATGTAGGAAAGCAGATATCAATAGAGACATTAGGAAATCAGGAAAAGAATAAAGTGAGTGATGGGATTAGATATTTTCAACAGGGTTGAGGATGAATATGTGAGCTTAGGATAAAACAAATATGAAGTCAACAATAGGATTGACATTTGATAGCATTAGCGTAGCCCAAGACAGTGTCCAAAATAAGCTCTGTTGCCCCTCATTTGCCTAAATTCCCAGTGGCCTGTACACCCTTCCTGTGTACCAGGAGTGATCAAATAGGCCTGCCCTTAATACTGCTCTGCTTCTCCAATTTGAGTCCTACTGAGTGTCGGGTACAGATTCTTTATGTGAATTGGAAAGATGAGAAAACTCAAGCACCTATTGGATAGCCTCTGAATAGATTTGAAGAACTCATTTGACCCAAAAGATCCCTATTCTCACTTGATGGAATTCAGGAACCTTACAGAGGCAGGCAAAATACTTCATCAACAATGACTGCTCTTTTTGCCATTTTGGATTTTATGCACCCATGGGATCTTTCTTTAGATCCATCAGGTGCTGAGAATCTAAGTCAAAGAATCACACTGGGCCAAGAGGCTGATTCACACACATCTCTTTCCAAATCAATTAAGGAAAGAGCCAAAGGTAAAGCATATTCATTTCCATTTGAAAAATCTTTCCTTCAGGATTCACAAAGGGTTGGCCTGAGACAAAGACCTTCCTGACTCTCAGGGCAACAGAACAATAGGTAAGCAAATGGCCCAAAGCAGGGATTCTCCACTGAGACTTTACTGGTCACACTGATATCTGAGTTTTCTGAGATGCTCGCCATTTCATTCAGCTATCCAGTACATGGCCATGTCACAGAGCTTGGAGGTAGTACATATCTTGGACACAAAACCATGAGCCTATTCTGGAGATTGGCCATAATTCAGGAAGAAAACAGCAACTTAGGAAGGTAGCAGGTATCGCCCATCAATAAGGCAAGCCACAGTCAATTCATAAATTGTGCTGGATGAATGCTGGGAAGCTTCCTATGAGACAGGACACATCCATTGATGCATTCTCTTTTCTAATGTCTACAAGCACGGACACAGTGGGATACACAGACATAGAAACACTTGCATTGTCAAACGACTTACTAGAAACAGTTCACTCCAAACCAAACAAACTGCCTTTTCTACCTATTCTCAGAACATGAGACAAAACCACAAACCCACACCCGCAATGGCACCTCCTTCCCCCAAATAGGTCTGTGACTCTCCGGAGTGTGCTCTGACTGATGGGCCATACTATGATCCTCCGAAATGGCCTGCCCTGTCTCAGATCTGGTCTTCTTGGCCAACAATGTGAAGTTGTTAGAAGCCAGGAGTGAGCCACTATCTGCTTGCTCAGGAAGAGCCCTTCTTCCGAGCTTTCCTGGCATTTGGCCATCCTCACATCAGTAGGTATCAAGAAAGACTGACTCTGTCCTTTGTAAATCCAAAAAAGTGAGACCACTGGGACTAGGACTGGGACTGGCTCTGGGTGCCTGGCTTTCTGTATACCAAGTTCAGAGAGTTCCATCACCAAGGAAGTGAGATGAGATCACTTCCTTCAGGAACTGAATGAGATCACTGCCTTGGCAACCACTTTGTCATAACAATTGCTCCCAACGGTCCCATGAGATGAGGGCTGCCCCTACTTCCTGTGACACTTTCACAAGTTAAAATGGTATATCACCCGTAGGCAAAAGGGAACAGCTCTCCACACAGGCCGGGTTTGGTCCATCTTCTCTACATTAAGAAGAGATAGGCTCATTCTGACGCAACCCTTAATCCTGACCAGGTTGTTTGCCATGGAAGATGATTTTTGCTCTCTCAGGTCTTACATAGCTGCCTACATCTTCTCCAGAGATCATTTCTGCATGGAGCTTTGAGGTTCTCAACAGATGGAAGATCCACTGCATTCCTGTATTGTAAGACCAACACTGTCCCTGCTCTTCTGTAAACATAGATGTGAATTGGAATCATGAGAAAACCCACGAACCTATGGGATAGCCTCTACAGGGCTTTAAAGAATTCACTTGACCCAAATGATCCCTATTCTCACTTAATGGAGGTCAGGAACCTTACAGAGGAAGGCGAGAGACTCTATCCACCATGACAGTTCTTTTGTCCATTTTGGTTTTGGATGCACACATGGGATTTTTCTTTAGACCCATCATGTGCTGTGAATCTAAGCCACAGCCTCACATAGGGCCAAGAGGCTGATTCAGACACATCCATTTCCAAAGCAATTAACCGAAGAGGCACAGGTAATGACCATTCAATTCCATTTGAAAACTATTTTCTTCAGGCTTCACAAAGTGTGGCCTGAGGCAAAGACCTTCCTGACATTCAGGGCAACAGAATAGGTAAGCAAAAGGCCCAAAGCAGGGTTTCTCCACTGAGAATTTCTTGGGCATACTGATATCTGAGTTTTCTGAGATACTCACCATTCCCATCAGCTATCCAGTACATGGCCATGTCACAGAGATGGAGGTGGTACATATCTTGGACACAAAATCATGAGCGTATTCTGGAAAGTGTCCAGAATTCAGGAAGAAAACAGGAATTTAGAAAGATGGCAGGAATTGCCCATCCATACGGCAAGCTGCAGTCCATTCATAAATTGCACAGGATGAATGCTTTGAAGCTTTCTCATAGACAGGACACATCCATTGATGCATTCTCTTTTCTACTGTCTACAATCGCGGACACAGTATGATATATAGACACAGAAACACTCACGTTGTCAAAGGACTTACTAGAAACAGTTCACTCCAAAACAAACAAACCTGCTTTCCTAACTATTCTCAGAACATGAGACAAAACCACAAACTCACACTCACACCCAAAATGGTACCTCTTTCCCCCAAGTAGGTCTGTGTCTATCCGGAGTGTCCTCTGACTTGTGGGCCATACTATGTTCCCCAAAAATGGCGTGTCCTGTCTTCAATCTGGTCTCTTTAGCCAACTCTGTGAAGTTGTCAGGAGCCCGTGGTGAGAAACTACCTGCTTTCTCTGGAAAGGCCAGTCTTCATAGTTTCCAGGCATTTGGCTGTCCTCACATCAGTAGGTACCAAGAAAGAGTGACTCTGTCTTGTTAAATCCAAACAAGTGAGCCCACTGGGACATGGAGTGGGTTTGACTCTGTGTGCCTGGTTTCCTGGATCCCAAGATCACAGACTTTCATCACCAATAATGTAAGGTGAGGTCACTTCCTTCAAGAACTGAATGAAGTCACTGCCTTGGAAACCACTTTGTTTTAACAGTTGCTTCCAAGGTTCTCAAAAGATGGAGTCTGCCTCTACTTGCTGTGACTCATTCATAAGTTAGAATGGTATATCAACCATAGGCACCGGGGAACAGCTCTCCACACAGCCATGGTTTGGTCCATCTTCTCTACATTAGGAAGACAGAGGCTAATTCAGACACATCCCTTCAACCTGACCAGGTTGTTTGCCATGGAAGATGACTTTTGCTCTCTCAAATCCTTCATACCTGCCTACACCTTCTCCAGGGATTATTTCTGCAGGGACTTTTGAGGTTCTCAGCTGGTGGATGATACCCTACCTTCCTGGATTTTAAGACCAACTCTGTCCCTGCTCTTCTGTAAAGTGAGATTGAGGGAACAGTGTATGGTTAGTGTTAATAGCATGTTCGATTTGGGTTAGGAGTCATTCTGCTGGATGAATTATGGTATTGGGAACCTGTGATATTTATAAGAATATAAATATGAAATATATGTATGAGAACAGAGATCTAGGAAAGATTTGAAGCCAGAAAGGCATTGGGCCCTTGATTGGTATACTTAGATTGAATCATGTTCTGCACCGAGGTCTCAGATAAATCGATATACAATGGCATAGGACCCTATACCTCGGATGATTGAAAGTAGAAGAGAACATCCAGTCAAAAGGGATAGTCTGTAGGATTAGGAAGATAGTAAGTAGGTTTAGGAAGAAGAGTGAGTCTCGGAGTTGGGCCAAAAGTTCTTTAGCAATTGGTTTTCAGTTAGAGGGTGAATGTAAATGTCAGCACATGTGAAGAGACAGTCACAATGATGAACTGGGAAAAATATGTAGGAAAGCAGATATCAATAGGGGCATTAGGAAATCAGGAAAAGTATAAAGTGAGTGATAGGATTAGATATTTTCAACAGGCTTGAGGTTAAATATATAATCTTAGGAAGAAACAAATATGTAGTAACCAATAGGATTGACATTTGAGAGCAGTAGGCACCCTGGACATAGACGCTTTTAGTAATCCATGGTCACTTCCCATTTAGGCTTTGGTACAATCATATGTGTGACCTTTGCATTTTGTGTACAGAATACTACTGTGGTAAAATGTATATGTAGATCAGGTGACATGAGTATTTCTTGCACCATAAAGGGGAGTAATATTCTGGAAACTTATAAATTAGTACTGGGGATGCAAATAGGTGTACCTTGTGTTGATGATTATTGAGATGATGCATGAATAGACCATATTGTGAATAAAGTATGTAACTGGATCCAACATTAAATAATGGTTTGAGTTTGCATCTGAAAATATATTGGAAATCTTATATTGATATATATACCATCATTCCATCGAGTTATATATGCAATGGTATTATTAGGGTGACGGTTTATCGTGAAGAGTGAGTTTTGCTTCAAAAATGATTATGGAATCGAAAATAATGTGTTTAGAAAGAAGTCTAGTGAAAAGACCAGTAAAGAAACATGGAGAATACATGTGTTCTGAAGTAGTAAGTAATTGAAAGTGAACCAAATGCCAAAAAAATTTGTGAAGTTGTGGATGAAAAAATACATCCTATGATGTCCATAAACTGAAGAAATATTAATGTACCAGTGTTGAGTAAAAATGAACTTCAAATTACACATCATGTCCCATAGCAATCTACTTGCATTAATGTTAAACTGGGTCAGTTACTGTAGAAATATTAGGATTTTTAAGCACCATCCACTGAACTTAGTTTTCAGTAGTAGGAAACCAAAATATATTTCAGGTATATGAATATTACTGAGAATAATCTTGTGAAAATTTGAATTTAAATGAACATAAATGAATATGAATGAATTTAGGGAGTGTATAATAAGACACATATTTTTCATATTTTTTTAAAATCTGGAGAATATATACACACACACACACACACACACACGCACACACACACACACACACGCACACACACACACATTAATATTTAGCAATATATATGCCAATCGATATTCATCATGAAATATAATTCATTCACAAATCCAAAAATATTCATTTTACTGAACATGGATTTATGTATAGTGTTTTTCACTAGGAAGCTCACCCATAGGTGGAATTTTCAGTTCCATCATTATTTAGGGAAAGTCATCTCTTCTCACAATTTTTATATTCCAAAGCCAGTGATCTTTCAAGAATATACGTGTGATACCAGGTAGGATATTGTATATGCATAAAAAAATTACATGTGCTGAATAGGATACAGAGAAAGGGAGACAGGAATTTACATATGTGATAACTTTAAAAAATCATGGAGAAATATTAAAATGAAAAGTTTACTAAATTTAAAACACATACTCTTGATAAAGCAGAAGACAAATACAAATATACACCATGCTTCCTATGAAAGGACTGTACTTCTATTCAGTTAGGTTTTTTTTTCTCCATGATATTAGGATTAGTAGTCAGAGTCTAGTAGGGTATGGGTTACTGTCAGGGATTCAGTATTTCAAATGGAAAATAGGAAAATGAATCTAATGTTTATGCAAACATGTGATTCACAAAAATCTTCCCTCTCTTATCCAGAACAATGCCTTGACATAACCATCGCTAAAAGTAAGACACAATTAGAGGAGAGGAGTTAGAAAACCTGTGAATACATATGTGGAATAAAAAATGCTCAGGAGTTCACAACACTGGAGGTGGTAAAAGAGTTTACAAAAGTATGGGAGAGGGTAAACACTCCAGAAACATGGAGCTGTGCTGACCTAAAGACTTATTGAGAAACTTCCTCTGAGGTTAGGCACAAGAAATATATGTATGGCAATATGTAAATCAATGGTTTTGCAACTGATGTGATTCTGCAATCTGTATATGGAGTAAAAATGGGAGCTCATATCCCACTTGAATCAAAGTGTGAAATATCCCACTTGAATCAAAGTGTGAAATATGATATATCAAGAAGTATGTAATGTTTTGAACAACCTACAATGAAAATTAATTGAAAAAAGAAAAAGAAATATATGTAATTGTCAGGAGATTTAGCTTCGTTTATAGTGACACCAAAAATCTGGGTCTGCATCTATGTGACCTGGAGGACATGGTTCTTTATTTTGTAATGAACATGAGGCAGCAGGTCTGAATTCTCCCTTTGTAGGTAAACTGTTGCCACTGGGAGCTAAGTGTCTTCAAGTGTGGTCTGTGAAGCCATTTGGTCATCCTCCACTTTTCAGGGTGTTTCTTACTGCTTCACTGGGAATTTGGTATTTGCTTCACGAAATACAATATGTTCAACTGGGACACAATGCTGGAGGGAGTTCTGTCATGTGTGGTTGGTCAGGGTCGGAAAGAGAATGTACGAACCAGGCTTCTATCCCACATAGCTTTCCCCTTGACTATAGCAACCTGATTCTGAACATTGCCCTGAAACCTCTACATATAACAAGATGCCTTTACATATAAAGGTCTGCTGCCTGCATCATGTCAGTCGCAAGTTTTGGAAGCCAATGGAAGATCCAGGTGGTCCTACCAAAAATATTTATTTACACACCTACAGTCTACTGCTCTACACCCACTACCCAGCAGGCTCCAACTTACTGGCATTTCTGTTCTACACCATTTTCACGAAACTCAGTCAATCAAGGCACTGTTTGTTATACTCATGATCAGCAACAGGATATCTAAAGGTTATCCAGTGCCACCTGGTCATGGGGATTTCAAAAATTTCATGGTATTAATCTAGTCATTTTTCAAGGATGAAGTTGGAGGCACTGTGGGTTTCATTTAATTCAGGAACCATTAAATGGTGAGGAAGCTCATTTCAATGAAAGCTCTGGAGAACACTCACAGGCAAGCCTTCCCAAAGAGTGGCCAAAAGGACACATGAATCCAGGCCCATTGAGGTATACAATGTGAGGTCCATGTGTGTTTGGACTCTCAACTATGGCTACCAAGTCTTTAAGAATTAAATCATGTGATATCCTGGCTCAGAATCCCTGAGCTCTGTGGAAAGCCATCCTGGGCCTAGATCTCAGTTTCCAAAAGCGATTCTCATGCGTGGTCTCCTAAAATCCCAACACTATTCATGGCAATACTTCTCTCAGGTCAGTTCCAGAACTCAGTCTCTAAGGGGAATCACACCAGAGTTCAAGCCCTGGTGGACCCAGTCATCTCTTCCAACTACCACACAAATTACCACAATTAAAACAAGAACCCTCCCATATGGCCCTCATCTTCTTTCATATAGACACTCATCATAATCTGGCTGGAGGTTTCCATGAGGGGCGCAGACCAAGACAGTGTCCCAAATAAGCTCCTATGCCCCTCATTTGCCTAAAGTCAAGGTGGCCTGGACACCCATCCTGTGAACCAAAAGTGATCAAATAGGCCTGCCATTAATACCGCTCCAATTTGAGGACTACTGTGTGTGGGGTTTAGATTCTTTATTTGAATTTTAGTCATGAGAAAACCCAAGCACAATGGGCTAGCCTCTGCAGGTTTTGTAGAACTCTTTTGACCCAAAGGATCCCATTCTCACTTGATGGAGGTCAGGAACCTTACAGAGGAAGTCGAGAGACTTCATCCCAATAATTGTTCTTTTGGCGAATTTTCTTTTGGATGCACACATGGTAACTTTCTTTAGATCCATCAGGTGCTGAGAATCTAAGCCACAGCCACACACAGGGCCAAGGGCCTGATTCAGACACATACCTTTCCAAAGCAATTAAGGAAAGTGCCACAGGTATGCCTATTCATTTCCATTTGAAAACTGTTTTCTTCAGGCTTCACAAAGGGGTGGCCTGAGGCAAAGACCTTCCTGACATTCAGGGCAACAGAACAATAGGTAAGCAAAAGGCCCAAAGCAGGATTTCTCCTCTGAGACTTTCCTGGTCACACTGATATCTGAGTTTTCTGAGATGCTCGCCATCACCTACAGCTATCCAGTACATGGCCATGTCACAGAGCTTGGAGGTGGTACATATCTTGGACACAAAACCATGGGCCTATTCTTGAGATTGGCCGGAATTCAGGACGAAAATAGAAACTTAGGAAGGTAACAGGTGTTGCTCATGGATAAGGCAAGCTACAGTCCATTCATAAACGGGGCAATATGAATGCTGAGAATCTTTCTACTAGACACGACACATCCATTGATGAATTCTCTTTTCTAATGTCTACAACAACGGAAACAGTGGAATACACAGACATAGAAACACTCGCCCTGTGAAAAGACTTACTAGAAACAGTCCACTTCAAATGAAACAAACCGACTGTCCTACCTATTCTCAGAAAATGAGACAAAACCACAAACCCACAACCACACCCACAAAGGCACCTCTTTCCCCTAAGTAGGTCTGTGAATATCCAGAGTGTCCTCTGACTTGTGGGCCATAATATGTTCCCCCAAAATGGCCTTTCCTGTCTCAGATCTTGTCTCCTTGGCCAACTCTGTGAACTTCTTAGGAGCCAACGGTGAGCCACTACCTGCTTTCTCATGAAAAACCCTGCATCCGAGCTTTCCTGGCATTTGGCCTTCGTCACATCTGTAGGTACCAAAAAATACTGACCCTGTCCTTGGTAAATCCAAACAAGTGAGACCACTGGGACTGGGACTTGGATTGGCTCTGTGTGCCTGGCTTCCTGGATCCCACGTTCAGAGAGTTCCATCACCAAGAAAGTGAGGTGAGGTCACTTCCTTCCTGAACTGAATTAGTGCACTGTCTTGGCAGCCACTTTGTCCTAACTGTTGCTTCCAAGGGTCCCAAGAGATTGAGGCTGCCCCTACTTCCTGTGACATTTTCACAAGTTAGAATGGTATATCAACCAAAGGCACCCAGGAATAGATCTCCACACAGGCCTGGTTTGGTCCATGATCTCTACATTAAAAAAAATCTGATTCAGACACAACCTTTTATCCTGACCGGGTTGTTTGCCATGGAAGATGACTTTTGGTCTCTCAGGTCCTTTATTGCTTCCTACATCTTCTCCAGGGATCATTTCTGCATGGACCTTTGAGGTTCTCAGCAGGTGGAAGTTTTTCTACATTTCTGTATTGTAATATCAACTCCTTCCCTGCTCTTCTGTAAAGTTAGATTGAGGGAACAGTGTCCGGTTATGGTTAAAAACATGATCGATTTGGGTTAGAAATCATTTTGCTGGATGAATGATCGTATTGAGAACTTGCTATGTGTAGAAGAATATATAGGTGAAATATATGTATGAAAAAAGAAATCTAAGTCTGATTTGAAGCCCAGAAGGGCATTGGGCCCTTGATAGGGATACGTGGTGTTGAATTACATTCTGCAGAGTTGTCTCAGATAAATCGATATACAATGGCATAGCACCTTGTACGTTGCATGAATTAATGTAGAAGGAACATCAAGTCAAAAAGGCATAGTCGGTAGTGAAAGGTTAATAAAATTAATAAAATAGGTACTTGTCACTTCCTGTTTTTCTGTATGCTTAACAAAACACTTTTGAAATCTTGAGAAATGTTTGCTAATCTTGTTCTAGAATGTACTGTTCCCAACAGCCGAACTGCAGAATGTACTCCCTCACTCGGTGTCATGCAAACCGCCCACTCGCCCTTATCCATCACTGAACTTCCCTCTCTTCCCTCTCCAAGGAAAGTATATAAGCTCTGCTTAAGCTGTTCTCAGAGGTCTCTGCTCTATTTAATTTAGCTCTGAGCTCCAGCATGCTGGACCACAAATAAACCCTTTGCTGTTGCATGAGACAGTCTCTTGGTAGTATCTTCCTCTGACACTCGCCTGACCTTTACATATTGAGGTTCCACCGAGTTCCAGCAGTGGCGGACGAGAGACCCCAACGGGCTCCTCTTGGAGCAAGTAAGGCGCCTCTTTCTGGTTTCAGGTTTCTTGTTAGGGCTTGGCAAAATTGCTGGCGATGAAGAGCCTGGGCTCTCTCCGACGGTGGCTGAGAGATGTGTCACAGAGACAAAGGGCACCTCTCTGGAGGACCCCGCAGAGAACTCGGGAAATCAAGGAACAATAGTCTTCTCGACTCAGTGATATTTTCTTTTAGATTCGTTATTGCTATACCATTGGGTTTTGCCGGCTACTCATTCCTGGTCTCAGTGTTGGACGTTCATTGCCTGTCTTTATGGTCTTGTCTTATCTGTGTCGTGTGTCCTTGCTTTTTCTGTTTGTGGAACTTTCATTATGGAACAGAGCACCTCAATGCCTCTGTCCCTGACCCTTGATCACTGGACCAAAGTCCGCTTAAGGGCTCAGAATCTTTCTTTTTTTAGTAAAACGCTGGACCTGGCAGAATCTCTGTGCCTCAGAATGGCCCATCTTTGGAGTCGTATGGCCCCTAGAAGGATCTTTCTACTTCCCACTAATTTAAAAAGTCAGAGGTATTGTCTTTCAGCCAGCGCCACATAGCCATCCGGATCAACAGCCATATATCTTAACTTGGCAGGACCTCTGCAAATCTCCTCCTCCATGGGTGAAGCCTTTCCTTGCCCCTACCTCTGCTCCTACTCCTTCCCCCATGATCTCTCAAACCCTCTCAACCTCCTCCTCCTCCACCCTCTGTTCTCCCTGAGTCACAGATTTGACTCTACTGGACTCTTCTCCCCCTCCTCATCCCCTGCCCTCGTCCCCTAACACACAACACACTCTAAGTGATTCCGCTGCTGCTGACTAAGCCTCTCTACCATTGGAGGAAGCTAAGCCGGTAATAGGATCTGACAATGGACCGATGTTCATGGCCCAGGTAAGTCAGGGGTTAGCCAGGAACCTGGGGATTAATTGGAAGTTAAATTGTGCTTATAGACCACAGAGTTCAAGACAAGTAGAAAGAATGAATAGAACCATTAAAGAGACCTTAACGAAATTAAGCTTAGAGACCAGCATAAGATTGGACTGTGCTCCTGCCTTATGCAATGTTTCATGCAAGAAAAAATCCCTTTGTTTCTTTGAGTAACCTTACCACATGTGAAATTCTTTCTGGTGGCCCTCCTCCAGTAGGGGACCTAAGCCCAACTGTAAGACCTAAAGATCCTTTCCACACCCCCTTGCTTGACAGACTTAAAGATCTTGAAAGAACTCAGTAATACCTGTGAAAACAGCTGGCAACTGCCTACCCAACTGGGAACCAGGGGATTCCACATCCATATCAAGTAAGAGATTTCATCTATGTAAGATGATATCAGGTGTCATCCCTGGTACCCCGCTGAAAAGGACCATACCAGGTGCTATTATAACACCTACAGTGGTAAACGTAAACAGAATCACTTCCTGGATCCATGCCTCTCATCTCAAGCCTGCTCCCTGTACAGAATCTTTCTGGAAACTGAAAAAGACTGGTAACAGTTTCAAATTGTGTATTCGCAATGTGAATAAGGTTATATACTCTCCCCTTGGCTACAAGTAGTCCTAACCCTCATCAGCCCATTAAGCAGTGATGGCTGATCACAAATCCTACTGGAAAAGAAGTATGGTCTATCTCACATACAGCCCCCTTAGGGACCTGGTGGCCATCTCTCCACCCAGACATTTGTTAGCTGGCTATAGGTATTTCCTATTGTGATATCCCTGATGAAGAGGATCCCACTAAAATACCATTAAATCCCTTCCGTACCATAGATAATGGAAACAAACATTATGGATGTAGGGACACGCGAGCCAGATGCAGGTTGGCTAGTCTAGATTACTAAGTTTGCCTGGCAGACTATCAAAGCCACAAAGAGTAATGGCTGTGTGGGGGAAAAGCCGACTTTTTCTGTATGTCATGGGAATGTGTGCATACAGCGGCTGCCTGATGGAACCCCAATTCTTCATCAAATTCAGTACACAGCATTGGCCACATTACCAATTAGACAACCAAAAACTATGGCACCCAGAGGGGTCTCTAGATCCTCAAATTTTGCGTGACCTTTTTAACTTCTGCAAGTGCTCAAAAGAGTGAAAGGAAATTCCCCTTTGTGGAAGTCTTTTCCCTCCCTCACTGACATCCTGAACTATGCTTCTCCAATAGATCATTATCCTCAGCCTTCTGCTCCAGACCCTCTGATTTCACTCCCATCTCAGCAACTTGATTTCTCCCCTCCAATAACTAGATCAGAAACCCAAAGCTCCAACAGTTCTCAGACCATCGCCCCCTTGCTGAGGTAGCAGGTACATAGGGACCGCTCCACTGACTCATTCCTCTCATCTCCTGTCAGTGCCCTCACCGGGTCCCACCAGGTCCTCTTACCAGCTAACCCAATGCTCAAACGAGCTGAGGAGAGCCCTGAGACCCTTATCAAAGATGTAATATAATTGGCCTTTAAAGTTGCTTTGTCATCACTGAAAACAGGTTTCTAAAATTTAAAGTCCCTCACAGGATTTTGGGATCCTCACTCCCTTCTTTCACTCTGCTCTACCTGATCTACTGCTCAAGTTTGCTGCTAGTTAATTCCCAATACCCTTTCGCATTATTCTTTTACATCTCTCTTTTCCCTCATTCTCAGATCCTAGGAGGTGCTCTCAGCCCCACCTTCCCCGTCTTTCCCCCTCTGTACCAGGCCCACAGAAAAGTCTTAAATGACCTTCTTCAGAAGTCTTCACCATGGCTGAGTTTTGAACTTTCAGCAAAACAGTCCCAATAAGACTTTAATGTAGATAAACTTTCTCTTTCGTATTGCCCTGTTCTACTTGGCCACTGGCTAAAAATCTCAGTACTTCTAAGCTAGACAATCCCTAACTAGTTTTTCACAAAATATGTGAACTAGTCCTCTGGCCTTCAGCTGGGGCTTCACAGAGATGGCTACATTTCTAAGATAAAGAAATTACCAACCGGGCTCCATGGTAACAGCTGGAAGGGGGAAAATAAGAAAGGGAAGAAAAAGCTCTCCTCATCCCAGGTGTCCTTGAAAAGTTAACTTGCCCAGAACAGAAGGAAAAACAGAAACAAATACTGCTTTTTTAAACTTCTGAAGACTGTGAACTTCTGAGCCCCATCCCTTATATGTTGGGTACAAAATTCTGAAACTACCTAAACTTGAGTTTCAGGGGATTAATTGATTTACAATAGAAGCAATACCCTCTGAATACGGTTGCAACCAAATAGGACTGTTTCCCTCTCTTGAGTGCTATCTTAGGTGCCTTGCTTTGTCAGTGCCTACAACAGCATAATTCTATATACTTAAACATCGTTTATGTTTTCATGAAATGATCAAGATATGTGATAAATTGTGTAATGGTGCAGATGTTTCCCAGAGTGCTCTATCATGAGGCAGGTTCATTTGAAGATCAAATAGGGTGGGCATACAACCGGTTCCACTGGGAACATATATCCCTCACTTTAGCCATCCTATTAGGAATAGGAGTTGCTGCACGGGTGGGCAGAGGAACCAGTGGCATTGTCCATGGGACACAAAAGATGACCCAATTAGAAGCAGCAATAGAGCAAATGTAAGATATTAGAAACCTCCTTCAGGGCTTTGCATGAAACTTTAACCTCTCTCTCTGAAGTTGTTTTACAGAACAGTTGAGGGTTGGACCTCCTCTTCATTAGAGAAGGGGGCCTTTGTGCTGCATTGAGGGAAGAATGTTGTTTTTATGCTGACTATACTGGAGTCGTAATAAAATCTATGAGTAAATTTAAAAGACACCTTGAAGAGCATCAACAAGTGAGAGAGGGCCCAAAAGGGTGGCTTGAGTCTTGGTTCACACAGTCCCCCTGGTTAACTACGTTTTTATCAACCCTGGCCGGTCCAATAATAATCCTCATATTATTGCTAACCATAAAACCCTGTTTGCTCAACCGTGTAATGTCTTTTCTCCAGGCTCAAATTGGAGGAGTTAAACTTATGGTAATACCCCACTAGCAGACATTGAATGTGACACCCTCCAATGATCATTTTTATGATTAAAATTAGCCAGAAGAAGAAGTGGGGAATGAAATATTAATAAAATAGGTACTTGTCACATCTTGTTTTTCTGTATGCTTAACAGAACACTGTTGAAATCTTGAGAAATGTTTGCAAAACTTGTTCCCAGAATGTTCTATCCCCAGCTGCCAAATTGCAGAATGTACTCCCTCTCCCAGTTGCATGCAAACTGCCCACTCGCCCTGACCCATCAATACAATTCCCTCCCTTCTCTCTCCAGGGAAAGTATATAAGCTCTACTTCAGCTATTCTCAGGGCTATCTGCTCTATTCAGGTGAGCTCTGAACCCCAGCATGCTGGACACCCAATAAACCCTTTGATGTTGCATGAGATAGCCTGTTGGTAGTCTCCTCCTCTGAAGCTCGCACCACGTTTACTTGGATGATTGAATGGAGAAGAGAACATCGAGTCAAAAAGGGATAGTCTGTAGCATTAGGAAGATAGTCAGTAAGTTTAGGAAGAAGGGTGAGTATAAGATTTGGAACAAAAGTTTCTTAGCAATAGGATTTGGATTAGAGAGTGAATGTAAATGTCAGCACAAGTGAAGAGTCAGTCACAATGATGAAGTGGGGAAAATATGTAGGAAAGCATATATCAATAGAGACATTACAAAATCAGGCAAAGTATAAAGTGTGTGATAGGATTAGACATTTTGAACAGGGTTGAGTTTAAATATATAATCTTAGGAAGAAACAAATATGTAGTCACAAATAGGATTGACATTTGAGAGCATTGGGCAAATTTCAGGTGGATGAATATTTTGAGAATAATCTTGTGAATAGTTGATTATAAATCCACATACATGAACATGAATGAATTTAGGGAGTGAATATAAGACACATATATTTCATATTTTGAAAAATCTGGAGAGTGTATATATATATATATACATATATATATATACATATATATACATATACATAAAACAAACACACAGACAAAAAAGTAGCAATATATATGTCAATCAAAATTCATTATAAAATATATACCATCCACAGATCTAAAAATATTCTTTTTAATGAACATGGATTTATGTATAATGCTGTTCAACTAACAAGCTCACCCATAGGTTGAATATTCAGTTCCAACAGGGTTTAGTAGGAGTGATCTCTTCTAACAATTTGTATCTGCCAAGTCAGCCACCTCACAAGAATGTACGTGTGGTACCAGATAGGAATCTATATGTGCATATAAGAATACAGAGAAAGGGAGACAGGAATTCACATATTTGTTAACCTTAAAAATACAAGGACAACTATTTCAACAAACAATTGACTAGATTTATAACTCCAACTCTGTATCATGCAAAAGGCAAGTCCATCTGTACACCATGCCTACTCTGAACTGCTTGTATTTCTATTCTTTATGGGTTATTTTTCTCCATCATATTAGGATTAGTAGTCAGAGTCTGGTAGGGTATGGGTTAGAGTCAGGTATTCAGTATTTTGAATTGAAAATAGGACACTGAATCCAATGTGTATGCAAATATATGCTACGGAAAAATCTTCCCACTCTCCTCCAGAACAATGCCTTGACATTACCTTCGCCCCAAGTAAGACACAATTAGAGGAGAAGAGTTAGAAAATCTGTGAATACATATCTAGAATGGAAAATGCTCCAGATTTCACATCTTTGGAGGTGGTAGAGGAGTTTCCAAAAGTAAGAGACAGGGTAAACACTCCACAAACATGGAGCTCTGCTGGCCAAAAGACTTTTTGAGAATCTGCCTCTGAGGTTGGGCACTTGAAATATATGTTGTTGTCAGGAGCTTTAGCTTTATTTGTAGTGAAACCATCAAAGCTGGATCTGCATCTATGTGACCTGGAGGAAATGGTTACTTATTTTCAAATAAAAATGAGGCAGCAGTGATGAATTCTCTTTTTGTAGGTAAACTGTGGCCACTGAGGGCTAAGGGTCTTCCCATGTGGACTGTGAAACCAATGGTCATCCTCCAATTTTCGTGGTGTTTCTTGCTGCTGCACTGGGAGTTTGGTATTTGCTTCATGAAATACAACGATTTCAAATGGGACACAGTGCTGAAGGGAGTTCTGTCAGGTGTGGTTGGCAGGGTCTCCAGGAGAATGCACCAACCAGTTTTCTATCTCAAGTAGCTTGCCCCCTTGACAATAGCAACATGATACTGAACATTGCCCTGAAACCTCTCCATATAAAAATATGCCTTTACATATATGGGTGTGATGGTTGCACCATGTCAGTCACAGCCATTTGGAAGCCAATGGAAGATCCACATGGCCCCACCACAGATGTTTTATCACACATTTGCATAACACAGCTCTAGGCCCACTACTTACCAGGCCCCAACTTACTGGCATCTCTGTTCTACACCATTTTCATGAAACCCAGTCAATCAAGGCCCTGTCTGTTATACTCATGATCATCAACAGGACATCAAAGGTCCTCCAGTGCCAGCTGGTCATCGTAATTTCTAAAATTTCATGGTAATTATCTAGCATTTTTTCACAGATGCATTAGGAGGCAATGTTGGTTTCAATTCATTCAGGAACCATTAAATGGTGAGGAAGCTAATTTCAGGGAAATCTCTGGAGCACTCTCACAGGCAAGTCTACCCAAAGAGTGGCCAAAAAGTCACATGAAGCCAGGCCCATTGAGGTCTACAAAGCGAGGTCCAAGTGTGTTTTGAATCTCAATTATGCCTGCCAAGTCTTTCAGAATAAAATCATGTAATATCCTGGCTGTGATTCCCAGTGTTCTGTGGAAAGCCACTCTGGGCCTTGATCCCAGGTTCCAATGGCAACTCTCATTCCTGGCCTCCTAAAATCCCAACACAATTCATGTCAATACTTCTCTGAGGTCAGCTCCAGAACTCAGTCTCTAAGGGGAATCACAGCAGAATTCATGCCCAGGTGGACCCAGTCATCTCTTCCAACTGCCACACAAATGACCACAATTATAACCAAAACACTCCTACATGGCCCTCATCTTCTACCATAAAGATACTCATCATAACATCTGGATGGAGGTTTTCATGAGAGGCACATCCCAAGACAGTGTCCAAAATAAGCTCCCTTGCCCCTCATTTGCCGAATGTCAGGGTGGCTTGGACACCCTTCCTGTGAACCAGGAGTGATCAAATAGGCCTGACCTTAATACTGCTTCGCTTCTCCAATTTGAGGCTCTCTGACTGTGGGGTCTAGATTCTTTTTGTGAATTGGAGTCATGAGAAAAGCCAAGCACCTCTGCAGAGATTTGAAGAACTCATTTCACCCAAAGAATCCCTATTCTGACATGATGGATTTCAGAAACCTAACAAAGGAAGGCAATATAATTCATGCACATTGATTGAACGTTATTCCATTTTGGTTTAGATGCACATATGGGATCTTTCTTTACATCCATCAGGTGCTGAGAATCTAAGTCACAGCCTAAAACAGGGCAAAGGGCCTGAATCAGACACATCCTTTTCCAATGAAATTAAGCAAAGAGCCAGAGGTGATGCACATTCATTTCCATTTGAAAACTGTTTTCTTCAGGCTTAACAAGGGGGTTGCATGAGACAAAGACCTTCCTGTTATTCAGGGCAACAGAACAATAGGTAAGCAAAAGGCCCAAAGCAGGGAATCTCCACTGAGACTTTCCTGGTCACACTGATATCTGAGTTTTCTGAGATGCTGGCCATTCCATTCAGGTATCCAGTACATGGCCATGTCAAAGACCTTGGATTTGGTACATATCTTGGACACATAACCATGAGCCTATTCTAGAGAGTGGCCAGAATTCAGGAAGAAAACAGGGACTTAGGAAGTTATTAGGTGTTGCCCCGTGCATAAGGCAAGCCACACTCCATTCATAAATTGGGCAGGATGAATGCTGGGAAGCTTTATACTAGACATGACACATCCATTGCTGCATTCTTTTTTCTCATGTCTACTACCACAGGCACAGTGGGATACACAGACATGGAAACACTCACCTCTTCAAACGACTTACCAGAAACAGTTCACTCCAAAACAAACAAACCGCCATTCCTACCTATTTTCAGAACATGAGACAAACCACAAACCCACACCCACTCCCAAAAAGGCACCTCCTTCCCCATAGGTGTGTGACTAACCAGAGTGTCCTCTGACTGGTGGCCATACTCTGTTCTTCCGAAATGGCCTGTCCTCTCTCAGATCTGTTTTCCTTGGCCAACTCTGTAAAGTTGTAAGGAAAAAGTGGAGAGCCACTACCTGCTTTCTCAGGAAAGCTCCCTCTTCAGAGCTCTCCAGGCATTTGGTAATCCTCACTTCAGTAGGTACCAAGAATAACTGACTCTATCTTTGGTAAATCCAAACAAGTGAGCCCACTGGGACTGGGACTGGGACTGCCTCTGGGTGCCTGGCTCCTTGGGTACAAAGTTCAGAGAGTTCCATCACCAAGGAAATGAGGTATGTCACATTCTTTGGAACTGAATGAGGTCATTGCCTTGGCAAATGTATATCTTATGATGTGCAAAAACTGAAGAAATAATAATGTACCAGTGTCGAATACAAATGAATGACAAATTACATATCATGTCCCATAGGAGTCTACTTGCATTGATGTTAGACTGGGTCAGTTACTGTAGAATAATTAGGATTTGTATGCACCATTCACTGAAGTTAGTTTTCAGTACTAAGAAACAAATATGTATTTCAGGTGGATGAATATTTCTGATTATAATCTTGTGAAAAGTTGATTATAAATCCACACACATGAACATGAATGAATTTAGAGAGTGTATATTAGACACATATATTTCATATTTTAAAATTTGGAGAGTATATCTATATCTATATCTATATCTATATCTATATCTATATCTATATCTCTCTATATATACACACTCACACACACAAACACACACACACAACACTCACAGACATTAAAAAGTACCAATATAAATGCCAATCGAATTCATCAGTAAATATATATCATCCACAAATGCAAAAATATTTATTTTACTGTACATGAGTTAATGTATAATGTTGTTCTACTAGGACGCTCTCCTACAGGTTGAATTTTCATTTCCAACAGCATTTAGGAGGAGTGAACGCTTCTCACAATTTGTATCTGCCAAGACAGCCACCTCACAAAAATGTACGTGTGATACCTGGTAGGATTCTATATATGCATATAAATATACATGTGTGAATAGGCTACAGAAAAGGGAAACAAGAATTCACATATTTGTTAAGTTTAAAAACACATGGAGAATATTTCAATTAAAATTTGACTAGATTTATAACTCCTACCTTATATAATGCAAATGTCAAGTCCAACTATACAACATGTCTCCTCTGAAGTACTTGTATTTCTAATGTGTTGGGTTAATTTTCTCCATTATATTAGGATGAATAGTCTGAGTATACTAGGTATGGGTTAGTGTCAGGGATTCAGTATTTCGAATGGAAAATTGGAAAATGAATCCAATGTGTATGTAAATATATGCTGCACAAATATCCTCCTGCTCTCATCCAGAACAATGCCTTGACATTACCTTCACCCCAAGTAAGACACAATTAGAGGAGAAGAGTTACAAAATCAGTGAATACATATCTGGAATGGAAAATGCTCAGGAGTTCACAACCTTCGAGGTGGTAGAGCAGTTTCAAAAACTAAGGGACAGGGTAAACACTCCACAAACATGGAGCTCTGCTGGCCTAAAAACTTTTTGAGAAACTGCCTCTGAGCTTTTACACTTGAAATATATGTTGTTTTCAGGAGATTTGGGAGTTCTGTCACGTGTGGTGGGTCAGGGTCTGCAAGAGAATGCACCAACTAGGCTCCTAACTCTCACAGCTTGCCCCATTGCCCCCTTGTCCATATCAACCTGATTCTTAATTTTCCTCTGAAAACTCTCCATATAACAAGATGCCTTTACATATAAGGGTCTGTTGGCTGCACCATGTCAGTTACAAGCCATTTGGAATCCAATGGTAGATCCACATGGCATCTCTGTTCTACACCATTTTCATGAAACTCAGTAAGTCAAGGCACTTTCTGGTATAATCATGATCAGCAACAGGACATCCAATGTTTCTCCAGTGCCACCTGGTCATAGCAATTTCAAAAATTTCATGGTATTTATCTAGCCATTTTTCAAGCATGAAGTTGGAGGCACTGTGGATTTCAGTTCATTCAGCAAACATTAAATGGTGAGGAAGCTCATTTCAATGAAATCTCTGGAGAACTCTCACAGGCACGGCTTCCCAAAGAGTGGACAAACGGTCACATTAGGGCAGGCCCATTGAGGTCTACAATGTGACGTCCATGTGTGTTTTGACTCTCAACTATGGCTGCCATTTCTTTAAGAATAAAATCATGTGATATCCTTGCTGAGATTCCCAGGCCTCTGTGGAAATCCACCCGGGGCCTAGGTCTCAGTTTCCAAGAGCGACTTTCATGTGTGGCCTCTTAAAATCCCAACAAAATTCATGGCAATGCTTCTCTGAGTTCAGTTCCAAAACCCAGTCTCTAAGGGGAATCACACCAGAGTTCAAGCCCAAGTGGACCCAGTCATATTTTCCAATGCCACACAAATGACCAAAATTAAAACCAAAACACTCCCACATGGCCCTCATCTTATTCCATATAGTCAATCATCTTAACCTCTGGCTGGAAGTTTCCATGAGGGGCGCAGCCCAAGACAGTGTCCAAAATCTGCTCGTTTGTCCCTCATTTGCCTAAAGTCAGGGTAGCCTGGACACCGTTTCTGTGAACCAGGAGTGAACAAATAAGCCTGCCGTTAATACTTCTGTGTTTCTCCAATTTGAGGCCTACTGATTTTAGGTATCGATTCTTTAGGTGAGTCATGCGAAAACACAAGCACCTCTGCAGGGCTTTGAAGAACTCATTTGACCCAAAGAATCAATATTCTCATTTGATGGAGTGCAGGAACCTAACAGAGGAAGGCAAGAGACTTCATCCACAATGAATGATATTTTTTGCCATTTTGGTTTTGGAAGCTCACATGGGATCATTCTTGAGATCCATCAGGTGCTGAGAATCTAAGTCACAGCCACACACAGGTCCAAGAGGCTGATAAAGACACATCCCTTTCCAAAGCAATTAAGCAAAGAGCCACAGGTGAGGCCCCTTCATTTCCATTTGAAAACTGTTTTTTTCAGGCTTCACAAAGGGGTGGCCTGAGGCAAAGACCTTCCTGACATTCAGTGCAACACAACAATAAGTAAGCAAAAGGCCCAAAGCAGGGTTTCTGCACTGAGACTTTCCTGGTCACACTGATATCTGAGTTTTCTGAGATGCTCGCCATTCTCTTCAGCTATCCAGTACATGGCCATGTCACAGAGCTTGGAGGTAGTACATATTTTGGACACAAATCCATGAGCCTATTCTGGAGAGTGGCCAGAATTCAGGAAGAAAACAACAACTTAGAAAGATAGCAGGTGTTGCACATCGATAAGACAAGCTGCAGTCCATTCATATATTGGGCAGGATGAATTATGGGAAGATTTATACTAGACAGGACACATCCATTAATGCATTCTCTTTTCTAATGTCTACAACAACGGACACAGTGGGATACACAGAAACAGAAACACTCGCCGTGTCAAATGACTTACTAGAAACTGTCCACTCCAAACCAAACAAACCGCCTTTCCTATCTATTCTCAGAACATGAGACAAAACAACAAACCCACACCCACTCCCACAAAGGCACCTCCTTCCCCCAAGTAGGTCTGTGACTATCCGGAGTGTCCACTGACTGGTGGGCCATACTATGTTCCCCCGAAATGGCCTGTCTTCTCTCAGATCTTGTTTCCTTGACCAACTCTGTGAAGATGTCAGGAAAAAGTGGTTAGCCTCTACCTGTTTTCTCAGGAAAGGTCCATCTTCAGAGCTCTCCTGGCATTTAGCCATCCTCACATCATTAGGTACCAAGAAAACTGACTCTGTCCTTGGTAAATCCAAACAAGTGAGCCCACTTGGACTGGGACTGGGACTGCCTCTGGGTGCCTGGCTTCTTGGATACCAAGTTCAGAGAGTTCCATCACCAAGGAAATGAGGTATGTCACATTCTTTGGAACTGAATGAGGTCACTGCCTTGGCAACCACTTTGTCCTAACAGTTGCTTCCAAGGGTAACATAAGATGGAGTTTGCCCCTACTTCCTGTGACACTTTCATAAGATAGAATGTATATCAACCATTGGCACCCGGGAACAGCTCTCCACTCAGGCCTGGTTTGGTCCATCTTCTCTACAATAAGAAGAGAGAGATTCAGATTCAGACACATCCCTTCATCCTGACCATGTTGTTTGCCATGGAAGATGACTTTTGCTCTCTCAGGTGCTTCATACCTGCCTACAACTTCTCCAGGTATCATTTGTGCATGGACATTTGAGGTTCTCATCAGGTGGAAGGTCCCCAACTTTCCTGTATTGTAAGAACCACTCTGACAGCTCTTTTGTCCATTTTGGTTTGGGATGCACACATGGGATTTTTCTTTAGACCCATCATGTGCTGTGAATCTAAGCCACAGCCTCACATAGGGCCGAGAGGCTGATTCAGAAACATCCATTTCCAAAGCAATTAAGCAAAGAGGCACAGGTAATGACCATTCATTTCCATTTGAAAGCTATTTTCTGCAGGCTTCACAAAGTGTGGCCTGAGGCAAAGACCTTCCTGACATTCAGGGCAACAGAATAGGTAAGCAAAAGGCCCAAAGCAGGGTTTCTCCACTGAGACTTTCTTGGGCATACTGATATCTGAGTTTTCTGAGATACTCACCATTCCCATCAGCTATCCAGTACATGGCCATGTCACAAAGATGGAGGTGGTACATATCTTGGACACAAAATCATGAGTGTATTCTGGAGAGTGTCCAGAATTCAGGAAGAAAACAGGAATTTAGAAAGATGGCAGGAGTTGCCCATCCATACGGCAACCTGCAGTCCATTCATAAATTGCACAGGATGAATGCTTTGAAGCTTTCTCGTAGAGAGGACACATCCATTGATGCATTCTCTTTTCTAATGTCTACAATCACGGACACAGTATGATATATAGACACAGAAACACTCACCTTGTCAAAGGACTTTCTAGACACAGTCCACTCCAAAACAAACAAACCAGCTTTCCTAACTATTCTCAGAACATGAGACAAAACCACAAACTCACACTCACACCCAAAAAGTCACCTCCTTTCCCCAAGTAGGTCTGTGACTATCCGGAGGGTCCTCTGACTTGTGGGCCATACTATGTTCCCCCAAAATGGCGTGTCCTGTCTCCAATCTGGTCTCTTTGGCCAACTCTGTGAAGTTGTCAGGAGCCCATGGTGAGAAACTACCTGCTTTCTCTGGAAAGGCCAGTCTTCATAGTTTCCAGGCATTTGGCTGTCCTCACATCAGTAGGTACAAAGGAAGAGTGACTCTGTCTTGTTTAATCCAAACAAGTGAGCCCACTGGGACATGGAGTGGGTTTGACTCTGTGTGCCTGGTTTCCTGGATCCCAAGATCACAGACTTTCATTACCAAAACTGTAAGGTGATGTCACTTTCTTCAAGATCTGAATGAAGTCACTGCCTTGGAAACCACTTTGTTTTAACAGTTGCTTCCATGGTTCCCAAAAGATGGAGGCTGCCTCTACTTGCTGTGACTCATTCATATGTTAGAATGGTATATCAACCATAGGCACCGGGGAACAGCTCTCCACACAGGCATGGTTTGGTCCATCTTCTCTACATTAGGAAGAGAGAGGCTAATTCAGACACATCCCATCAACCTGACCAGGTTGTTTGCCATGGAAGATGACTTTTGCTCTCTCATGTCCTTCATAGCTGCCTACATCTTCTCCAAGAATCATTTCAGCATGGACCTTTTAGGTTTTCAGCAGCTGGAAGATCTCCTATATTCCTGAATTGTAAGACCAACTCTGTCCCTGCTCTTCTGTAAAATTAGATTGAGGGAAAAGTGTATGGTTAGGGTTAATAACATGTTCAATTTGGGTTAGGAATCATTCTCTGGAATGAATATTTGTATTAGGAACCTGCGATATTTATAAGAATATATAGGTGAAATATAAGTATGAAAACAGAAATCTAGGTAAGTTTTGAAGCCCAGAAGGGCATTGGGCCCTTGATTGGGATACTTAGCATTGATTTATGTCCTGCACAGTTGTCTCAGTTAAATCAATATACTATGGCATAGGACCTTCTAATTTGGATGATTGAATGTGGAAGAGAACATCCAGTCAAAAAGGGATATTCGGTAGGATTAGGAAAATAGTCGGTAGGTTTAGATAAAAGAGTGAGTATAGGATTTGGACCAAAAGTTCTTTAGCAATAGGGTTTCAGGTAGAGAGTGAATGTAAATGTCAGCACATGTGAAGAGTCAGTCACAATGATGAACTGGGTAAAATATGTAGGAAAGCAATATTTTGAAGACGTATAAATTAATTGGGGGTACAAATAGGTGTACCTTGTGCCTATGAATATAGAGATAATGCATGAATAGACCATACTGTGAATAAATAATATAACTGGTTCGAACTTTAAATAATGGATTGAATTGATTTCTGAAAATATACAGAAAACCTAATATTGATATACAATCATTCATTCCAAACAGTTATGCATCTAATGGTGATATTAGATTTATGGTTTATCATGAAAAGTGTGTGAGTTTTGCTTCAAAACTGATTATGAAATTTAAAAAAAAAATGTGTTTGCAGAGAAGTCTCATGAAAAGACCAGTCAAGAAACCGGGAGGAATACATGTGTTCTGAAGCAGGAAATGATTAAAAGTGAAAAAATACCTATAAAGTTGTGAACTTGTGGATGAAATATATATCCTATGATGTGCAAAAACTGCAGAAATATTAATGTAGCAGTGTTGAATATAAATGAACGTCAAAATACACATCATGTCCCATAGGAATCTACTTGCATTGATGTTAAACTGGGTCAGATACTGTAGAATTATTAGGATTTGTATGCACCATTCACAGAAGTGAGTTGTCAGTACAAGGAAACAAATATGTATTTCAGGTGGATGAATATTTCCAAGAATAATCTTGAGAAAAGTTGATTATATTTCCTCATGCATGAACATGAATGAATGTATGAATGTAGAGAGTGTATATAAGACACATATATTTCATGTTTTGATAAATCAGGAGAGTATATATATATATATATATATATATATATATATATATATATACCAAAAAAACACACAGAGAAACATAAAAAAGTAGCAATATATGCCAAATGAAATTTATAATGAAATATATAACATCTACTGATGCAAAAATATATACTTTACTGAACATGGAATTATGTATAATGTTATTGTACTAGGAAGCTCACCCATAGGTTGAATTTTTAGTTCCAACAGCGTTTAAGAGGGGTAGTCTCTTCACACAATTTATATCTGCCGAGTCAGCAACCTCACAAAAATGTATGTGTGATACCAGGTAGGATTCTATATGTACATATAAAAATACATGTGCTGTATAGGCTACAGAGAAAGGGAGGCAGGAATTCACGTATTTGTTAATTTTAAAAACACATGAAAAACTATTCCAAATAAAAATTCACTAGATTTATAACACCTACCATTTATTATGCAAAAGAAAAGTTCAAAAATACACCATGCCTCCTCTGACCTGCTTGTATTTCTGTTCTATTTGGGTTATTTTTCTCCATCATATTAGGATTAGTAGTCAGAGTCTAGTAGGGTATGTGTTAGTGTCAGGGATTCAGTATTTTGAATGGAAAATAGGAAAAAGAATCCAATGTATATCAAATATGTGCTACACAAAATATTTTCCCTCTCTCATCCAGAACAATGTCTTGACATTACCTTCGCCCCAAGTAAGACACAATTAGTGGAGAAGAGTTATAAAATCTGTGAATATATAACTGGAATGGAAAATGCTCAGGAATTCACAACCTTGGATGTGGTAGAGAAGTTTCCATAAGTAAGGGACAGGTTAAAAACTCCACAAACATGGAGCTCTGCTGGCCTAAAGGACTTCTTGATAAACTGCCTCTGAGGTTGGGCACATGAAATATATGTTGTTTTCAGGAGCTTTAGCTTCCTTTGTCGTGAGACCATCAAAGCTGGGTCTGATTCTATGTGACCTGGAGGACATGGTTTCTTATTTTCTAATGAACATGAGGCAGCAGTGGTGAATTCTCTCTTTTAAGTAAAATGTGACCAGTGCGTGCTAAGTCTCTCCCCATCTGGGCTGTGAAGCCATTTGGTCATCCTCCACTTTTTCCTGGTTTTTCTTTCTCCTGCATTGGGAGTTTGGTATTTGCTTCACGAAATACAAGGAGTTCAAAAAGGACACAGTGCTGGATGGAGTTCTGCCACATGTGGTGGGTCAGGGTCTGCAGGAGAATGCACCAACCAGGCTTCTATCCCACATAGCTTTTTCCCTTGTCTATTGCAACCTGATTCTTAACATTGCCATGAAACCTCTCCATATAACAAGACGCCCTTACATATTAGTGTCTGCTGGCCTCACCATGTCTGTCACAAGCCATTTGGAAGCCAATGGCAAATCCATATGGCCACATCAGAGATGTATTATGACACACATACACACCACAGCTCTAGGCACACTAGTCAGGAGGCACCAACTTACTGGCATGTCTGTTCTAGATCATTTTCATGAAACACAGTCAATCAAGGGACTGTCTAGTATACTCATGATAAACAACAGGACATCCAAAGGTTCTCCAGAGACATGTTGTATAGTTGGACTTGACATTTGCATTATATAAGGTAGGAGTTATAAATCTAGTCAAATTTTAATTGAAATATTCTCCATGTGTTTTTAAACTTAACAAATATGTGAATTCTTGTTTCCCTTTTCTGTAGCCTATTCACACATGTATATTTATATGCATATATATAGAATCCTACCAGGTATCACACGTACATTTTTGTGAGATGGCTGTCTTGGCAGATACAAATTGTGAGAAGAGTTCACTCCTCCTAAATGCTGTTGGAAATGAAAATTCAACCTATAGGAGAGAGTCCTAGTAGAACAACATTATACATTAACTCATGTTCAGTAAAATAAATATTTTTGCATTTGTGGATGATACATATTTACTGATGAATTTCGATTGGCATTTATATTGGTACTTTTTAATGTCTGTGGGTGTTGTGTGTGTGTGTGTGTGTGTGTGTGGTATATATATATATATATATATATATAAATATATATATATATAGAGAGAGAGATATAGATATAGATATACTCTCCAAATTTTTCAAACTATGAAATATATGTGTCTAATATACACACTCTAAATTCATTCATGTTCATGTATGTGGATTTATAATCAACTTTTCACAAGATTATAATCAGAAATATTCATCCACCTGAAATACATATTTGTTTCCTAGTACTGAAAACTAACTTCAGCAAATGGTGCATACAAATCCTAATTATTTTACAGTAACTGACTTAGTCTAACATCAATGCAAGTAGACTCCTATGGGACATGATATGTAATTTGTCATTCATTTGTATTCGACACTGGTACATTATTGTTTCTTCAGTTTTTGCACATCACAGCATATACATTTCATCCACAAGTTCACAAATTAATAAGCATTTGTTTCAACTTTAATCATCTTGCTTCAGAACACATGTATTGTCAGGGTTTCTTGACTGGTCTTTTCATGAGACTTCTTTCCAAACACATTATTTTGAATTTCCATAATCATTTTGAAGCAAAACTCACACACTCTTCATAATAAACCAAAACACTAATATTTCCATTAGATATATACCTGGTTGGAATGAATGATTGTATATCAATATACGATTTCCTTTAATTTTTCAGATATCAGTTCAATTCATTATTTAAAGTTCAAAAAAGTTATATTATTTATTCACAGTATGGTCTATTCATGCTTTTTCTCTATGTTCCTAGAAACAGGGTACACCTCTTTGTACCCCCGATTCTCATTTTACATCTTCAATATATTGCTCCCAGAAATGGTGAAAGAAATACTCATGTCACCTCATTATCACAGTAATATTCTGGACAAAAAATGGAAAGGTCACACTTATGATTGTACCAAAGCCTAAATGGAAAGTGAACATGGATTTCTAAAAACATCCATGTCCAGGTTGCCTAATGCTGTCAATTGTCAATCTTATTGGTGACTACATATTTGTTTTTTTCCTAATTTATATATTCAAACTCAACCCTGTTGAAAATGTCTAATTCTATCACTCACTTTATACTTTGCCTGATTTCGTAATGTTTCTATTGATATCTGCTTTTCTACATATTTTCCCCAGTTCACCATAGTGACTGACTCTTCATATGTGCTGACATTTACATTCACTCTACAACCGAAAGTCTATTGCTAAAGAACTTTTGGTCCAAATCCTATAATCACTCTTCTTCCTAAACCTACCGACTATCTTCCTAATCCTACTGAATATCCCTTTTTGACTGGATGTTCTCTTCTAAATTCAATCATCCAATGTACAAGGTCCTATGCCATTGTATATCGAATTATCTGAGGCATCTTTGCAGAACATAATTCAAAGCTAAGTATCCCAATCAAGGGCAAAACCCTTCTGGGCTTCAAATCATACCTAGATTTCTGTTTTCCTACTTACATTTCACCTCTATATTCTTGTAAATATTGCAGGTTCCCAATGCCATTACTCATCACACAGAATCACACGTAACCCAAATCAAACCTGTTTTTAACCCCAAGTATACACTGTTCCCTCAATCATTTTACAGAAGAGCAGGGACAGAGTGGTTCTTACAATACAGGAAAGTTGGGGACCTTCCACCTGATGAGAACATCAAATGTCCATGCACAAATGATACCTGGAGAAGTTGTAGGCAGGTATGAAGCACCTGAGAGAGCAAAAGTCATCTTCCATGGCAAACAACCTGGTCAGGATGAAGGGATGTGTCTGAATCTGAATCTCTCTCTTCTTATTGTAGAGAAGATGGACCAAACCAGGCCTGAGTGGAGAGCTGTTCCTGGGTGCCAATGGTTGATATACATTCTACCTTATGAAAGTGTCACAGGAAGTAGGGGCAACCTCCATCTTATGTTACCCTTTTAAGCAACTGTTAGGACAAAGTGGTTGCCAAGGCAGTGACCTCATTCAGTTCCAAAGAATGTGACATACCTCATTTCCTTGGTGATGGAACTCTCTGAACTTGGTATCCAAGAAGCCAGGCACCCAGAGGCAGTCCCAGTCCCAGTCCCAGTGCGCTCACTTGTTTGGATTTACCAAGGACAGAGTCAGTTTTCTTGGTCCCTAATGATGTGAGGATGGCCAAATGCCAGGAGAGCTCTGAAGATGGACCTTTCCTGAGAAAACAGGTAGTGGCTAACCACTTTTTCCTGACATCTTCACAGAGTTGGTCAAGGAATCAAGATCTGAGAGAAAACAGGCCATTTCGGGGGAACATAGTATGGGCCACCAGTCAGAGGACACTTCGGATAGTCACAGACATACTTGGGGGAAGGTGGTGCCTTTGTGGGAGTGGGTGTGGGTTTGTTGTTTTGTCTCATGTTCTGAGAATCGATAGGAAAGGTGGTTTGTTTGGTTTGGAGTGGACAGTTTCTAGTAAGTCATTTGACACGGCGAGTGTTTCTGTTTCTGTGTATCCCACTGTGTCCGTTGTTGTAGACATTAGAAAAGAGAATGCATTAATGGATGTGTCCTGTCTAGCATAATTCATCCCATAATTCATCTTGCCCAATATATGAATGGACTGCAGCTTGTCTTATCGATGTGCAACACCTGCTATCTTTCTAAGTTGTTGTTTTCTTCCTGAATTCTGGCCACTCTCCAGAATAGGCTCATGGATTTGTATCCAAAATATGTACCACCTCCAAGCTCTGTGACATGGCCATGTACTGGATAGCTGAAGAGAATGCCAGCATCTCAGAAAACTCAGATATCAGTGTGACCAGGAAAGTCTCAGTGCAGAAACCCTGCTTTGGGCCTTTTGCTTACTTATTGTTGTGTTGCACTGAATGTCAGGAAGGTCTTTGCCTCAGGCCACCCCTTTGTGAAGCCTGAAGAAAACAGTTTTCAAATGGAAATGAATGGGCCTCACCTGTGGCTCTTTGCTTAATTGCTTTGGAAAGGGATGTGTCTTTATCAGCCTCTTGGGCCTGTGTGTGGCTGTGACTTAGATTCTCAGCACCTGATGGTTCTTAAGAATGATCCCATGTGAGCTTCCAAAACCAAAATGGCAAAAAATTTTATTCATTGTGGATGAAGTCTCTTGCCTTCCTCTGTTAGGTTCCTGCACTCCATCAAATGACAATAGGGATTCTTTGGGTCAAATGAGTTCTTCAAAGCCCTGCAGAGGTGCTTGTGTTTTCGCATGACTCTAAATCACCTAAAGAATCGATACCTAAAATCAGTAGGCCTCAAATTGGAGAAACACAGAAGTATTACGGCAGGCTTATTTGTTCACTCCTGGTTCACAGAAACGGTGTCCAGGCTACCCTGACTTTAGACAAATGAGGGGCAAACGAGCTGATTTTGGACACTGTCTTGGGCTGCGCCCCTCATGGAAACCTCCAGCCAGAGATTAAGATGATTGACTATATGAAATAAGATGAGGGCCATGTGGGAGTGTTTTGGTTTTAATTTTGGTCATTTGTGTGGCATTGGAAAAAATGACTGGGTCCACGTGGGCTTGAACTCTGGTGTGATTCCCCTTAGAGACTGGGTTTTGGAACTGAACTCAGAGAAGCATTGCCATGAATTTTGTTGGGATTTTAAGAGGCCACGCATGAAAGTCGCTCTTGGAAACTGAGACCTAGGCCCCGGGTGGATTTCCACAGAGGCCTGGGAATCTCAGCAAGGATATCACATGATTTTATTCTTAAAGAAATGGCAGCCATAGTTGAGAGTCAAAACACACATGGACCTCATATTGTAGACCTCAATGGGCCTGGCCTAATGTGACCTTTTGTCCACTCTTTGGGAAGCCATGCCTGTGAGAGTTCTCCAGAGATTTCATTGAAATGAGCTTCCTCACCATTTAATGTTTGCTGAATGAACTGAAACCCACAGTGCCTCCCACTTCATGCTTGAAAAATGGCTAGATAAATACCATGAAATTTTTGAAATTCCTATGACCAGGTGGCACTGGAGAAACATTGGATGTCCTGTTGCTGATCATGAGTATACCAGACAGTGCCTTGATTTACTGAGTTTCATGAAAATGGTGTAGAACAGAGATGCCAGAAATTTGGAGCCTGCTGAGTAGTGGGTCTAGAGCAGTGGTGGGGAGGTGTTTGATAAAACATCCGTGGTAGGGCCATGTGGATTTACCATTGGATTCCAAATGGCTTGTAACTGACATGGTGCAGCCAAAGACCCTTACATGTAAAGGCATCTTGTTATATGGAGAGTTTTCAGAGGAAAATTAAGAATCAGGTTGATATGTACAAGGGGGCAATGGGGCAAGCTGTGAGAGATAGAAGCCTAGTTGGTGCATTCTCTTGCAGACCCTGACCCACCACACGTGACAGAACTCCCTCCAGCACTGTGTCCCAGTTTAGCTCCTAGTATTTCGTGAAACAAATACCAAACTCACAGTGCAGCAGCAAAAACACCACAAAAAGTGGAAGAGGACCAAATGGCTTCACAGTCCACACGGGGAGACACTTAGTCCCCAGTGGCCTCAGTTTACCTACAAAGAGAGGATTCAGCACTTCTTCATCTTGTTCATTGGAAAATAAGAAACCATGTCCTCCAGGTCACATAGAATGCAGACCCAGCTTTGATGGTCTCACTACAGAGGAAGCCAAATCTCCTGAAAACTACATATATTTCAAGTGTGGAAGCTCAGAGGCAGTTTCTCAAAAAGTTTTTAGGCCAGCAGAGCTCCATGTTTGTGGAGTGTTTACCCTGTCCCTTAGTCATGGAAACTCCTCTACCACCTCCAAGGTTGTGAACTCCTGAGCATTTTCCATTCCAGATATGTATTCACTGATTTTGTAACTCTTCTCCTCTAATTGTGTCTTACTTGGGGTGAAGGTAATGTCAAGGCATTGTTCTGGATGAGAGCGGGAGGATATTTGTGCAGCATATATTTACATACACATTGGATTCATTTTCCAATTTTCCATTCGAAATACTGAATCCCTGACACTAACCCATACCTAGTAGACTCAGACTATTCATCCTAATATAATGGAGAAAATTAACCCAACACATTAGAAATACAAGTACTTCAGAGGAGACATGTTGTATAGTTGGACTTGACATTTGCATTATATAAGGTAGGAGTTATAAATCTAGTCAAATTTTAATTGAAATATTCTCCATGTGTTTTTAAACTTAACAAATATGTGAATTCTTGTTTCCCTTTTCTGTAGCCTATTCACACATGTATATTTATATGCATATATAGAAATCTACCAGGTATCACACGTAAATTTTTGTGAGGTGGCTGTTTAGGCAGATACAAATTGTGAGAAGAGTTCACTCCTCCTAAATGCTGTTGGAAATGAAAATTCAACCTATAGGAGAGCGTCCTAGTAGAACAACCTTATACATTAACTCATGTTCAGTAAACAAATATTTTTGCATTTGTGGATGATACATATTTAGTGATGAATTTCCATTGGCATTTAAATTGGTACTTTTTAATGTCTGTGAGTTGTGTGTCTGTGTGTGTGTGTGTGTGTGTATAG
>NW_027513876.1:0-63534 GCF_048772815.1 Callospermophilus lateralis
CGCTTCAACCTAGAAAGAACAAATTTGGTGAGCCAAGTGGGGATTTGTGTACTGATCATGACCACCAAGTATCATCAAGATTGGGTGAAAAATATTTGCTGGTATTTCGGAAACTCGTTATTTCTTAGAAGCTTGGGTACCCTCTCAATGAAAGTGCTTTTCCACAGTCTGTGCCTAGGGCTACTTGAAGAGGAAACAAACCATAGAGACAAATCTGAGAACTACTTTATTTTGTCAAGTTTCAAAGAGCTACTACAAACCATGTTGGATTTAGAGTTCCAAAATTCATCTATCTATATAGGAGAGAACAGAGGGAAACCTAAATATAAAAAACTGCTACTGTAGACGAACGCTTCAACCTAGGAAGAACAAAATTTGGTGAGCCAAGTGGGATTTGAGTACTGATCATTACCACCAAGTATCATCAAGATTGGGTGAAAAAATATTTGCTGGTATTTCGGAAACTCGTTATTGTTTAGAAGCTTGGCAACCCCTCTCAATGAAAGTGCTTTTCCACAGTCTGTGGCTAGGGATACTTGAAGAGGAAACAATTCATAGAGAAAAAATTGAGAACTCCTTTATTTTGTCAAGTTTCAAAGAGCTACTACAAACCATGTTGGATTTAGAGTTCCAAATTCATCTATCTATATAGGAGAGAACAGAGAGAAACCTAAATATAAAACTGCTACTGTAGACGAACACTTCAACCTAGAAGAACAAAATTTGGTGAGCCAAGTGGGATTTGTGTACTGATCATTACCACCAAGTATCAACAAGATTGTGTGAAAAAATATTTGCTGGTATTTCGGAAACTCGTTATTTCTTAGAGCATGGCAACACATCTCAATGAAAGTGCTTTTCCACAGTCTGTGCCAGGGCTACATGAAGAGGAAACAAACCATAGAGACAAAACTGAGAACTCCTTTATATTGTCAAGTTTCAAAGAGCTACTACAAACCATGTTGGATTTAGAGTTCCAAATTCATCTATCCATATATGAGAGAACAGAGTGAAACCTAAATATAAAAACAGCTACTGTAGACGAACGCTTCAACCTAGAAGAACAAAATTTGGTGAGCCAAGTGGGATTTGTGTATTGATCATTACCACCAAGTATCATCAAGATTGGGTGAAAAAATATTTGCTGGTATTTCGGAACTCGTTATTTCTTAGAAGCTTGGGAACCCCTCTCAATGAAAGTGCTTTTCCACAGTCTGTGCCTGGGGCTACTTGAAGAGGAAACAAACCATAGCGACAAAACTGAGAACTCCTTTATTTTGTCAAGTTTCAAAGAGCTACTACAAACCTTGTTGGATTTAGAGTTCCAAATTCATCTTTCTATATAGGAGAGAACAGAGGGAACCCTAAATATAAAACTGCTATCTGTAGAAGAACGCTTCAACCTAGAAGAACAAAATTTGGTGAGCCAAGTGGGATTTGTGTACTGATCATTACCACCAAGTATCATCAAAATTGGGTGAAAAAATATTTGCTGGTATTTCGGAAACTTGTTATTTCTTAGAAGCTTGGGAACCCCTCTCAATGAAAGTGCTTTTCCACAGTCTTGCCTGGGGCTATTGAAGAGGAAACAAACCATAGCGACAAAACTGAGAACTTCTTTATTTTGTCAAGTTTCAAAGAGCTACTACAAACCTTGTGGATTTAGAGTTCCAAATTCATTTCTTATAGGAGAGAACAGAGGAACCCTAAATATAAAAACTGCTACTGTAGACGAACGCTTCAACCTAGAAGAACAAAATTGGTGAGCCAAGTGGGATTTGTGTACTGATCATTAGCAACAAGTATCATCAAGATTGGGTGAAAAAATATTCGCTGGTATTTCGGAAACTCGTTATTTCTTAGAAGCTTGGCAACCCATCTCAATGAAAGTACTTTCCACAGTCTGTGACTAGGGCTACTTGAAGAGGAAACAATCCATAGAGACAAAACTGAAAACTCCTTTATTTTGTCAAGTTTCAAAGAGCTACTACAAACCATGTTGGATTTAGAGTTCCAAATTCATCTATCTATATATGAGAGAACAGAGTGAAACCTAAATATAAAAACTGCTACTGTAGACGAACGCTTCAACCTAGAAGAACAAAATTTGGTGAGCCAAGTGGGATTTGTGTACTGATCATGACCACCAAGTATCATCAAGATTGGGTGAAAAAATATTTGCTGGTATTTCGGAAACTCATTATTTCTTAGAAGCTTGGGTAGCCCTCTCAATGAAAGTGCTTTTCCACAGTCTGTGCTAGGGCTACTTGAAGAGAAACAAACCATAGAGACAAATCTGAGAACTCCTTTATTTTGTCAAGTTTCAAAGAGCTACTACAAACCATGTTGGATTTAGAGTTCCAAATTCATCTATCTATATAGGAGAGAACAGAGGGAAACCTAAATATAAAAACTGCTACTGTAGACGAACGCTTCAACCTAGAAGAACAAAATTTGGTGAGCCAAGTGGGATTTGAGTACTGATCATTACCATCAAGTATCATCAAGATTGGGTGAAAAAATATTTGCTGTTATTTCGGAAACTCGTTATTTCTTAGAGCTTGGCAACCCTCTCAATGAAAGTGCTTTTCCACAGTCTGTGGCTAGGGATACTTGAAGAAGGAAACAATTCACAGAGAAAAAATTGAGAACTCCTTTATTTTGTCAAGTTTCAAAGAGCTACTACAAACCATGTTGGATTTAGAGTTCCAAATTCATCTATCTGTATAGGAGAACAGAGAGAAACCTAAATATAAAAACTGCTACTGTAGACGAACACTTCAACCTAGAAGAACAAAATTTGGTGAGCCAAGTGGGATTTGTGTACTGATCATTACCACCAAGTATCAACAAGTTTGTGTGAAAAATATTTGCTGGTATTTCGGAAACTCGTTATTTCTTAGAAGCTTGGCAACACATCTCAATGAAAGTGCTTTTCCACAGTCTGTGCCTGGGGCTACTTGAAGAGGAAACAAACCATAGCGACAAAACTGAGAACTCCTTATTTTGTCAAGTTTCAAAGAGCTACTACAAACCTTGTTGGATTTAGAGTTCCAAATTCATCTTTCTATATAGGAGAGAACAGAGGGAACCCTAAATATAAAAACTGCTACTGTAGAAGAACGCTTCAACCTAGAAGAACAAAATTTGGTGAGCCAAGTGGGATTTGTGTACTGATCATTACCACCAAGTATCATCAAGATTGGGGTGAAAAAATATTTGCTGGTATTTCGGAAACTCGTTATTTCTTAGAATCTTGGGAACCCTCTCAATGAAAGTGCTTTTCCACAGTCTGTGCCTGGGGCTATTGAAGAGGAAACAAACCATAGCGACAAAACTGAGAACTTCTTTATTTTGGCAAGTTTCAAAGAGCTACTACAAACCTTGTTGGATTTAGAGTTCCAAATTCATCTTTCTACATAGGAGAGAACAGAGGGAACCCTAAATATAAAAACTGCTACTGTAGACGAACGTTCAACCTAGAAGAACAGAGCCAAGTGGGATTTGTGTACTGATCATTACCACCAAGTATCATCAAGATTGGGTGAAAAAATATTTGCTGGTATTTCGGAAACTCGTTATTTCTTAGAAGCTTGGGAACCCCTCTCAATGAAATTGCTTTTCCACAGTCTGTGCCTGGGGCTATTGAAGAGGAAACAAACCATAGCGACAAAACTGAGAACTTCATTATTTTGTCAAGTTTCAAAGAGCTACTACAAACCTTGTTGGATTTAGAGTTCCAAATTCATCTTTCTATATAGGAGAGAACAGAGGGAACCCTAAATATAAAAACTGCTACTGTAGACGAACGCTTCAACCTAGAAGAACAAAATTTGGTGAGCCAAGTGGGATTTGTGTACTGATCATTAGCAACAAGTATCATCAAGATTGGGTGAAAAAATATTCGCTGGTATTTCGGAAACTCGTTATTTCTTAGAAGCTTGGCAACCCATCTCAATGAAAGTACTTTCCACAGTCTGTGACTAGGGCTACTTTAAGAGGAAACAATCCATAGAGACAAAACTGAGAACTCCTTTATTTTGTCAAGTTTCAAAGAGCTACTACAAACCATGTTGGATTTAGAGTTCCAAATTCATCTATCTATATATGAGAGAACAGAGTGAAACCTAAATATAAAAACTGCTACTGTAGACGAACGCTTCAACCTAGAAGAACAAAATTTGGTGAGCCAAGTGGGATTTGTGTACTGATCATTACCACCAAGTATCATCAAGATTGGGTGAAAAAATATTTGCTGGTATTTCGGAAACTCGTTATTTCTTAGAAGCTTGGCAACCCCTCTCAATGAAAGTGCTTTTCCACAGTCTGTGCCTAGGGCTACTTGAAGAGGAAACAAACCATATAGACAAATCTGAGACCTACTTTATTTTGTCAAGTTTCAAAGAGCTACTACAAACAATGTTGGATTTAGAGTTCCAAATTCATCTATCTATAAGGAGAGAACAGAGTGAAACCTAAATATAAAAACTGCTACTGTAGACGAACGCTTCAACCTAGAAGAACAAAATTTGGTGAGCCAAGTGGGATTTGTGTACTGATCATTACCACCAAGTATCATCAAGATTGGGTGAAAAAATATTTGCTGGTATTTCGGAAACTCGTTATTTCTTAGAAGCTTGGGAACCCCTCTCAATGAAAGTGCTTTTCCACAGTCTGTGCCTGGGGCTACTTGAAGAGGAAACAAACTATAGCGACAAAACTGAGAACTCCTTTATTTTGTCAAGTTTCAAAGAGCTACTACAAACCTTGTTGGATTTAGAGTTCCAAATTCATCTTTATATATAGGAGAGAACAGAGGGAACCCTAAATATAAAAACTGCTACTGTAGACGAACGCTTCAACCTAGAAGAACAAAATTTGGTGAGCCAAGTGGGATTTGTGTACTGATCATTACCACCAAGTATCATCAAGATTGGGTGAAAAAATATTTGCTGGTATTTCGGAAACTCGTTATTTCTTAGAAGCTTGGAAACCCCTCTCAATGAAAGTGCTTTTCCACAGTCTGTGCCTGGGGTATTGAAGAGGAAACAAACCATAGCGACAAAACTGAGAACTCCTTTATTTTGTCAAGTTTCAAAGAGCTACTACAAACCTTGTTGGATTTAGAGTTCCAAATTCATCTTTCTATATAGGAGAGAACAGAGGGAACCCTAAATATAAAAACTGCTACTGTAGACGAACGCTTCAACCTAGAAGAACAAAATTTGGTGAGCCAAGTGGGATTTGTGTACTGATCATTACCACCAAGTATCATCAAGATTGGGTGAAAAAATATTTGCTGGTATTTCGGAAACTCGTTATTTCTTAGAAGCTTGGCAACCCCTCTCAATGAAAGTGCTTTTGAACAGTCTGTGCCTAGGGCTACTTGAAGAGGAAACAAACCATAGAGACAAATCTGAGACCTCCTTTATTTTGTCAAGTTTCAAAGAGCTACTACAAACAATGTTGGATTTAGAGTTCCAAATTCATCTATCTATATAGGAGAGAACAGAGAGAAACCTAATATAAAAACTGCTACTGTAGACGAACACTTCAACCTAGAAGAACAAAATTTGGTGAGCCAAGTGGGATTTGTGTACTGATCATTACCACCAAGTATCAACAAGATTGTGTGAAAAAATATTTGCTGGTATTTCGGAAACTCGTTATTTCTTAGAAGCTTGGCAACACATCTCAATGAAAGTGCTTTTCCACAGTCTGTGCCTAGGGCTACATGAAGAGGAAACAAACCATAGAGACAAAACTGAGAACTCCTTTATATTGTCAAGTTTCAAAGAGCTACTACAAACCATGTTGGATTTAGAGTTCCAAATTCATCTATCTATATAGGAGAGAACAGAGTGAAACCTAAATATAAAAACTGCTACTGTAGACGAACGCTTCAACCTAGAAGAACAAAATTTGGTGAGCCAAGTGGCATTTGTGTACTGATCATTACCACCAAGTATCATCAAGATTGGGTGAAAAAATATTTGCTGGTATTTCGGAAACTCGTTATTTCTTAGAAGCTTGGGAACCCCTCTCAATGAAAGTGCTTTTCCACAGTCTGTGCCTGGGGCTACTTGAAGAGGAAACAAACTATAGCAACAAAACTGAGAACTCCTTTATTTTGTCAAGTTTCAAAGAGCTACTACAAACCTTGTTGGATTTAGAGTTCCAAATTCATCTTTCTATATAGGAGAGAACAGAGGGAACCCTAAATATAAAAACTGCTACTGTAGACGAACGCTTCAACCTAGAAGAACAAAATTTGGTGAGCCAAGTGGGATTTGTGTACTGATCATTACCACCAAGTATCATCAAGATTGGGTGAAAAAATATTTGCTGGTATTTCGGAAACTCGTTATTTCTTAGAAGCTTGGAAACCCCTCTCAATGAAAGTGCTTTTCCACAGTCTGTGCCTGGGGCTACTTGAAGAGGAAACAAACTATAGCGACAAAACTGAGAACTCCTTTATTTTGTCAAGTTTCAAAGAGCTACTACAAACCTTGTTGGATTTAGAGTTCCAAATTCATCTTTCTATATAGGAGAGAACAGAGGGAACCCTAAATATAAAAACTGCTACTGTAGACGAACGCTTCAACCTAGAAGAACAAAATTTGGTGAGCCAAGTGGCATTTGTGTACTGATCATTACCACCAAGTATCATCAAGATTGGGTGAAAAAATATTTGCTGGTATTTCGGAAACTCGTTATTTCTTAGAAGCTTGGGAACTCCTCTCAATGAAAGTGCTTTTCCACAGTCTGTGCCTGGGGCTACTTGAAGAGGAAACAAACTATAGCAACAAAACTGAGAACTCCTTTATTTTGTCAAGTTTCAAAGAGCTACTACAAACCTTGTTGGATTTAGAGTTCCAAATTCATCTTTCTATACAGGAGAGAACAGAGGGAACCCTAAATATAAAAACTGCTACTGTAGACGAACGCTTCAACCTAGAAGAACAAAATTTGGTGAGCCAAGTGGGATTTGTGTACTGATCATTACCACCAAGTATCATCAAGATTGGGTGAAAAAATATTTGCTGGTATTTCGGAAACTCGTTATTTCTTAGAAGCTTGGAAACCCCTCTCAATGAAAGTGCTTTTCCACAGTCTGTGCCTGGGGCTATTGAAGAGGAAACAAACCATAGCGACAAAACTGAGAACTCCTTTATTTTGTCAAGTTTGAAAGAGCTACTACAAACCTTTTTGGATTTAGAGTTCCAAATTCATCTTTCTATATAGGAGAGAACAGAGGGAACCCTAAATATAAAAACTGCTACTGTAGACGAACGCTTCAACCTAGAAGAACAAAATTTGGTGAGCCAAGTGGGATTTGTGTACTGATCATTACCACCAAGTATCATCAAGATTGGGTGAAAAAATATTTGCTGGTATTTCGGAAACTCGTTATTTCTTAGAAGCTTGGGAACCCCTCTCAATGAAAGTGCTTTTCCACAGTCTGTGCCTGGGGCTATTGAAGAGGAAACAAACCATAGCGACAAAACTGAGAACTTCTTTATTTTGTCAAGTTTCAAAGAGCTACTACAAACCTTGTTGGATTTAGAGTTCCAAATTCATCTTTCTATATAGGAGAGAACAGAGGGAACTCTAAATATAAAAACTGCTACTGTAGACGAACGCTTCAACCTAGAAGAACAAAATTTGGTGAGCCAAGTGGGATTTGTGTACTGATCATTAGCAACAAGTATCATCAAGATTGGGTGAAAAAATATTTGCTGGTATTTCGGAAACTCGTTATTTCTTAGAAGCTTGGCAACCCATCTCAATGAAAGTACTTTCCACAGTCTGTGACTAGGGCTACTTGAAGAGGAAACAATCCATAGAGAAAAAACTGAGAACTCCTTTACTTTGTCAAGTTTCAAAGAGCTACTACAAACCATGTTGGATTTAGAGTTCCAAATTCATCTATCTATATATGAGAGAACAGAGTGAAACCTAAATATAAAAACTGCTACTGTAGACGAACGCTTCAACCTAGAAGAACAAAATTTGGTGAGCCAAGTGGGATTTGTGTACTGATCATTACCACCAAGTATCATCAAGATTGGGTGAAAAAATATTTGCTGGTATTTCGGAAACTCGTTATTTCTTAGAAGCTTGGCAACCCCTCTCAATGAAAGTGCTTTTCCACAGTCTGTGCCTAGGGCTACTTGAAGAGGAAACAAACCATAGAGACAAATCTGAGACCTCCTTTATTTTGTCAAGTTTCAAAGAGCTACTACAAACAATGTTGGATTTAGTGTTCCAAATTCATCTATCTATATAGGAGAGAACAGAGAGAAACCTAATATAAAAACTGCTACTGTAGACGAACACTTCAACCTAGAAGAACAAAATTTGGTGAGCCAAGTGGGATTTGTGTACTGATCATTACCACCAAGTATCAACAAGATTGTGTGAAAAAATATTTGCTGGTATTTCGGAAACTCGTTATTTCTTAGAAGCTTGGCAACACATCTCAATGAAAGTGCTTTTCCACAGTCTGTGCCTAGGGCTACATGAAGAGGAAACAAACCATAGAGACAAAACTGAGAACTCCTTTATATTGTCAAGTTTCAAAGAGCTACTACAAACCATGTTGGATTTAGAGTTCCAAATTCATCTATCTATATAGGAGAGAACAGAGAGAAACCTAAATATAAAAACTGCTACTGTAGACGAACGCTTCAACCTAGAAGAACAAAATTTGGTGAGCCAAGTGGGATTTGTGTACTGATCATTAGCAACAAGTATCATCAAGATTGGGTGAAAAAATATTCGCTGGTATTTCGGAAACTCGTTATTTCTTAAAAGCTTGGCAACCCATCTCAATGAAAGTACTTTCCACAGTCTGTGACTAGGGCTACTTGAAGAGGAAACAATCCATAGAGACAAAACTGAGAACTCCTTTATTTTGTCAAGTTTCAAAGAGCTACTACAAACCATGTTGGATTTAGAGTTCCAAATTCATCTATCTATATATGAGAGAACAGAGTGAAACCTAAATATAAAAACTGCTACTGTAGACGAACGCTTCAACCTAGAAGAACAAAATTTGGTGAGCCAAGTGGGATTTGTGTACTGATCATTACCACCAAGTATCATCAAGATTGGGTGAAAAAATATTTGCTGGTATTTCGGAAACTCGTTATTTCTTAGAAGCTTGGGTACCCCTCTCAATGAAAGTGCTTATCCACAGTCTGTGCCTAGGGCTACTTGAAGAGGAAACAAACCATAGAGACAAATCTGAGAACTCCTTTATTTTGTCAAGTTTCAAAGAGCTACTACAAACCATGTTGGATTTAGAGTTCCAAATTCATCTATCTATATAGGAGTGAACAGAGGGAAACCTAAATATAAAAACTGCTACTGTAGACGAACGCTTCAACCTAGAAGAACAAAATTTGGTGAGCCAAGTGGGATTTGAGTACTGATCATTTCCACCAAGTATCATCAAGATTGGGTGAAAAAACATTTGCTGGTATTTCGGAAACTCGTTATTTCTTAGAAGCTTGGCAACCCCTCTCATTGAAAGTGCTTTTCCACAGTCTGTGCCTAGGGCTACTTGAAGAGGAAACAAACCATAGAGACAAATCTGAGACCTCCTTTATTTTGTCAAGTTTCAAAGAGCTACTACAAAGAATGTTGGATTTAGAGTTCCAAATTCATCTATCTATATAGGAGAGAACAGAGAGAAACCTAAATATAAAAACTGCTACTGTAGACGAACACTTCAACCTAGAAGAACAAAATTTGGTGAGCCAAGTAGGATTTGTGTACTGATCATTACCACCAAGTATCAACAAGATTGTGTGAAAAAATATTTGCTGGTATTTCGGAAACTCGTTATTTCTTAGAAGCTTGGCAACACATCTCAATGAAAGTGCTTTTCCACAGTCTGTGCCTAGGGCTACATGAAGAGGAAACAAACCATAGAGACAAAACTGAGAACTCCTTTATATTGTCAAGTTTCAAAGAGCTACTACAAACCATGTTGGATTTAGAGTTCCAAATTCATCTATCTATATAGGAGAGAACAGAGTGAAACCTAAATATAAAAACTGCTACTGTAGACGAACGCTTCAACCTAGAAGAACAAAATTTGGTGAGCCAAGTGGGATTTGTGTACTGATCATTACCACCAAGTATCATCAAGATTGGGTGAAAAAATATTTGCTGGTATTTCGGAAACTCGTTATTTCTTAGAAGCTTGGGAACCCCTCTCAATGAAAGTGCTTTTCCACAGTCTGTGCCTGGGGCTACTTGAAGAGGAAACAAACCATAGCGACAAAACTGAGAACTCCTTTATTTTTTCAAGTTTCAAAGAGCTACTACAAACCTTGTTGGATTTAGAGTTCCAAATTCATCTTTCTATATAGGAGAGAACAGAGGGAATCCTAAATATAAAAACTGCTACTGTAGACGAACGCTTCAACCTAGAATAACAAAATTTGGTGAGCCCAGTGGGATTTGTGTACTGATCATTACCACCAAGTATCATCAAGATTGGGTGAAAAAATATTTGCTGGTATTTCGGAAACTCGTTATTTCTTAGAAGCTTGGGAACCCCTCTCAATGAAAGTGCTTTTCCACAGTCTGTGCCTGGGGCTATTGAAGAGGAAACAAACCATAGCGACAAAACTGAGAACTCCTTTATTTTGTCAAGTTTCAAAGAGCTACTACAAACCTTGTTGGATTTAGAGTTCCAAATTCATCTTTCTATATAGGAGAGAACAGAGGGAACCCTAAATATAAAAACTGCTACTGTAGACGAACGCTTCAAACTAGAAGAACAAAATTTGGTGAGCCAAGTGGGATTTGTGTACTGATTATTAGCAACAAGTATCATCAAGATTGGGTGAAAAAATATTCGCTGGTATTTCGGAAACTCGTTATTTCTTAGAAGCTTGGCAACCCATCTCAATGAAAGTACTTTCCACAGTCTGTGGCTAGGGATACTTGAAGAGGAAACAATCCATAGAGAAAAAACTGAGAACTCCTTTATTTTGTCAAGTTTCAAAGAGCTACTACCAACCATGTTGGATTTAGAGTTCCAAATTCATCTATCTATATAGGAGAGAACAGAGGGAAACCTAAATATAAAAACTACTACTGTAGACGAACGCTTCAACCTAGAAGAACAAAATTTGGTGAGCCAAGTGGGATTTGTGTACTGATCATGACCACCAAGTATCATCAAGATTGGGTGAAAAAATATTTGCTGGTATTTCGGAAACTCGTTATTTCTTAGAAGCTTGGGTACCCCTCTCAATGAAAGTGCTTTTCCACAGTCTGTGCCCAGGACTACTTGAATAGGAAACAAACCATAGAGACAAATCTGAGACCTCCTTTATTTTGTCAAGTTTCAAAGAGGTACTACAAACCATGTTGGATTTAGAGTTCCAAATTCATCTATCTATATAGGAGAGAACAGAGAGAAACCTAAATATAAAAACTGCTACTGTAGACGAACACTTCAACCTAGAAGAACAAAATTTGGTGAGCCAAGTGGGATTTGTGTACTGATCATTACCACCAAGTATCAACAAGATAGTGTGAAAAAATATTTGCTGGTATTTCGGAAACTCGTTATTTCTTAGAAGCTTGGCAACACATCTCAATGAAAGTGCTTTTCCACAGTCTGTGCCTAGGGCTACATGAAGAGGAAACAAACCATAGAGACAAAACTGAGAACTCCTTTATATTGTCAAGTTTCAAAGAGCTACTACAAACCATGTTGGATTTAGAGTTCCAAATTCATCTATCTATATAGGAGAGAACAGAGTGAAACCTAAATATAAAAACTGCTACTGTAGACGAACGCTTCAACCTAGAAGAACAAAATTTGGTGAGCCAAGTGGGATTTGTGTACTGATCATTACCACCAAGTATCATCAAGATTGGGTGAAAAAATATTTGCTGGTATTTCGGAAACTCGTTATTTCTTAGAAGCTTGGGAACCCCTCTCAATGAAAGTGCTTTTCCACAGTCTGTGCCTTGGGCTACTTGAAGAGGAAACAAACCATAGCGACAAAACTGAGAACTCCTTTATTTTTTCAAGTTTCAAAGAGCTACTACAAACCTTGTTGGATTTAGAGTTCCAAATTCATCTTTCTATATAGGAGAGAACAGAGGGAATCCTAAATATAAAAACTGCTACTGTAGACGAACGCTTCAACCTAGAATAACAAAATTTGGTGAGCCCAGTGGGATTTGTGTACTGATCATTACCACCAAGTATCATCAAGATTGGGTGAAAAAATATTTGCTGGTATTTCGGAAACTCGTTATTTCTTAGAAGCTTGGGAACCCCTCTCAATGAAAGTGCTTTTCCACAGTCTGTGCCTGGGGCTATTGAAGAGGAAACAAACCATAGCGACAAAACTGAGAACTCCTTTATTTTGTCAAGTTTCAAAGAGCTACTACAAACCTTGTTGGATTTAGAGTTCCAAATTCATCTTTCTATATAGGAGAGAACAGAGGGAACCCTAAATATAAAAACTGCTACTGTAGACGAACGCTTCAAACTAGAAGAACAAAATTTGGTGAGCCAAGTGGGATTTGTGTACTGATTATTAGCAACAAGTATCATCAAGATTGGGTGAAAAAATATTCGCTGGTATTTCGGAAACTCGTTATTTCTTAGAAGCTTGGCAACCCATCTCAATGAAAGTACTTTCCACAGTCTGTGGCTAGGGATACTTGAAGAGGAAACAATCCATAGAGAAAAAACTGAGAACTCCTTTATTTTGTCAAGTTTCAAAGAGCTACTACCAACCATGTTGGATTTAGAGTTCCAAATTCATCTATCTATATAGGAGAGAACAGAGGGAAACCTAAATATAAAAACTGCTACTGTAGACGAACGCTTCAACCTAGAAGAACAAAATTTGGTGAGCCAAGTGGGATTTGTGTACTGATCATGACCACCAAGTATCATCAAGATTGGGTGAAAAAATATTTGCTGGTATTTCGGAAACTCGTTATTTCTTAGAAGCTTGGGTACCCCTCTCAATGAAAGTGCTTTTCCACAGTCTGTGCCCAGGGCTACTTGAATAGGAAACAAACCATAGAGACAAATCTGAGAACTCCTTTATTTTGTCAAGTTTCAAAGAGCTACTACAAACCATGTTGGATTTAGAGTTCCAAATTCATCTATCTATATAGGAGAGAACAGAGGGAAACCTAAATATAAAAACTGCTACTGTAGACGAACGATTCAACCTAGAAGAACAAAATTTGGTGAGCCAAGTGGGATTTGAGTACTGATCATGACCACCAAGTATCATCAAGATTGGGTGAAAAAATATTTGCTGGTATTTCGGAAACTCGTTATTTCTTAGAAGCTTGGCAACCCCTCTCAATGAAAGTGCTTTTCCACAGTCTGTGCCTAGGGCTACTTGAAGAGGAAACAAACCATAGAGACAAATCTGAGACCTCCTTTATTTTGTCAAGTTTCAAAGAGCTACTACAAACAATGTTGGATTTAGAGTTCCAAATTCATCTATCTATATAGGAGAGAAAAGAGAGAAACCTAAATATAAAAACTGCTACTGTAGACGAACACTTCAACCTAGAAGAACAAAAGTTGGTGAGCCAAGTGGGATTTGTGTACTGATCATTACCACCAAGTATCAACAAGATTGTGTGAAAAAATATTTGCTGGTATTTCGGAAACTCGTTATTTCTTAGAAGCTTGGCAACACATCTCAATGAAAGTGCTTTTCCACAGTCTGTGCCTAGGGCTACATGAAGAGGAAACAAACCATAGAGACAAAACTGAGAACTCTTTTATATTGTCAAGTTTCAAAGAGCTACTACAAACCATGTTGGATTTAGAGTTCCAAATTCATCTATCTATATATGAGAGAACAGAGTGAAACCTAAATATAAAAACTGCTACTGTAGACGAACGCTTCAACCTAGAAGAACAAAATTTGGTGAGCCAAGTGGGATTTGTGTACTGATCATTACCATCAAGTATCATCAAGATTGGGTGAAAAAATATTTGCTGGTATTTCGGAAACTCGTTATTTCTTAGAAGCTTGGGAACCCCTCTCAATGAAAGTGCTTTTCCACAGTCTGTGCCTGGGGCTACTTGAAGAGGAAACAAACCATAGAGACAAATCTGAGAACTCCTTTATTTTGTCAAGTTTCAAAGAGCTACTACAAACCATGTTGGATTTAGAGTTCCAAATTCATCTATCTATATAGGAGAGAACAGAGGGAAACCTAAATATAAAAACTGCTACTGTAGACGAACGCTTCAACCTAGAAGAACAAAATTTGGTGAGCCAAGTGGGATTTGAGTACTGATCATTTCCACCAAGTATCATCAAGATTGGGTGAAAAAATATTTGCTGGTATTTCGGAAACTCGTTATTTCTTAGAAGCTTGGCAACCCCTCTCATTGAAAGTGCTTTTCCACAGTCTGTGCCTAGGGCTACTTGAAGAGGAAACAAACCATAGAGACAAATCTGAGACCTCCTTTATTTTGTCAAGTTTCAAAGAGCTACTACAAAGAATGTTGGATTTAGAGTTCCAAATTCATCTATCTATATAGGAGAGAACAGAGAGAAACCTAAATATAAAAACTGCTACTGTAGACGAACACTTCAACCTAGAAGAACAAAATTTGGTGAGCCAAGTAGGATTTGTGTACTGATCATTACCACCAAGTATCAACAAGATTGTGTGAAAAAATATTTGCTGGTATTTCGGAAACTCGTTATTTCTTAGAAGCTTGGCAACACATCTCAATGAAAGTGCTTTTCCACAGTCTGTGCCTAGCGCTACATGAAGAGGAAACAAACCATAGAGACAAAACTGAGAACTCCTTTATATTGTCAAGTTTCAAAGAGCTACTACAAACCATGTTGGATTTAGAGTTCCAAATTCATCTATCTATATAGGAGAGAACAGAGGGAAACCTAAATATAAAAACTGCTACTGTAGACGAACGCTTCAACCTAGAAGAACAAAATTTGGTGAGCCAAGTGGGATTTGTGTACTGATCATGACCACCAAGTATCATCAAGATTGGGTGAAAAAATATTTGCTGCTATTTCGGAAACTCATTATTTCTTAGAAGCTTGGGTACCCCTCTCAATGAAAGTGCTTTTCCACAATCTGTGCCTAGGGCTACTTGAAGAGGAATCAAACCATAGAGACAAATCTGAGAACTCCTTTATTTTCTCAAGTTTCAAAGAGCTACTACAAACCATGTTGGATTTAAAGTTCCAAATTCATCTATCTATATAGGAGAGAACAGAGGGAAACCTAAATATAAAAACTGCTACTGTAGACGAACGCTTCAACCTAGAAGAACAAAATTTGGTGAGCCAAGTGGGATTTGAGTACTGATCATTACCACCAAGTATCATCAAGATTGGGTGAAAAAATATTTGCTGGTATTTCGGAAACTCCTTATTTCTTAGAAGCTTGGCAACCCCTCTCAATGAAAGTGCTTTTCCACAGTCTGTGCCTAGGGCTATTTGAAGAGGAAACAAACCATAGAGACAAATCTGAGACCTCCTTCATTTTGTCAAGTTTCAAAGAGGTACTACAAACCATGTTGGATTTAGAGTTCCAAATTCATCTATCTATATAGGAGAGAACAGAGAGAAACCTAAATATAAAAACTGCTACTGTAGACGAACACTTCAACCTAGAAGAACAAAATTTGGTGAGCCAAGTGGGATTTGTGTACTGATCATTACCACCAAGTATCAACAAGATTGTGTGAAAAAATATTTGCTGGTATTTCGGAAACTCGTTATTTCTTAGAAGCTTGGCAACACATCTCAATGAAAGTGCTTTTCCACAGTCTGTGCCTAGGGCTACATGAAGAGGAAACAAACCATAGAGACAAAACTGAGAACTCCTTTATATTGTCAAGTCTCATAGAGCTACTACAAACCATGTTGGATTTAGAGTTCCAAATTCATCTATCTATATAGGAGAGAACAGAGTGAAACCTAAATATAAAAACTGCTACTGTAGACGAACGCTTCAACCTAGAAGAACAAAATTTGGTGAGCCAAGTGGCATTTGTGTACTGATCATTACCACCAAGTATCATCAAGATTGGGTGAAAAAATATTTGCTGGTATTTCGGAAACTCGTTATTTCTTAGAAGCTTGGGAACCCCTCTCAATGAAAGTGCTTTTCCACAGTCTGTGCCTGGGGCTACTTGAAGAGGAAACAAACCATAGCGACAAAACTGAGAACTCCTTTATTTTTTCAAGTTTCAAAGAGCTACTACAAACCTTGTTGGATTTAGAGTTCCAAATTCATCTTTCTATATAGGAGAGAACAGAGGGAATCCTAAATATAAAAACTGCTACTGTAGACGAACGCTTCAACCTAGAATAACAAAATTTGGTGAGCCCAGTGGGATTTGTGTACTGATCATTACCACCAAGTATCATCAAGATTGGGTGAAAAAATATTTGCTGGTATTTCGGAAACTCGTTATTTCTTAGAAGCTTGGGAACCCCTCTCAATGAAAGTGCTTTTCCACAGTCTGTGCCTGGGGCTATTGAAGAGGAAACAAACCATAGCGACAAAACTGAAAACTCCTTTATTTTGTCAAGTTTCAAAGAGCTACTACAAACCTTGTTGGATTTAGAGTTCCAAATTCATCTTTCTATATAGGAGAGAACAGAGGGAACCCTAAATATAAAAACTGCTACTGTAGACGAACGCTTCAAACTAGAAGAACAAAATTTGGTGAGCCAAGTGGGATTTGTGTACTGATTATTAGCAACAAGTATCATCAAGATTGGGTGAAAAAATATTCGCTGGTATTTCGGAAACTCGTTATTTCTTAGAAGCTTGGCAACCCATCTCAATGAAAGTACTTTCCACAGTCTGTGGCTAGGGATACTTGAAGAGGAAACAATCCATAGAGAAAAAACTGAGAACTCCTTTATTTTGTCAAGTTTCAAAGAGCTACTACCAACCATGTTGGATTTAGAGTTCCAAATTCATCTATCTATATAGCAGAGAACAGAGGGAAACCTAAATATAAAAACTGCTACTGTAGACGAACGCTTCAACCTAGAAGAACAAAATTTGGTGAGCCAAGTGGGATTTGTGTACTGATCATGACCACCAAGTATCATCAAGATTGGGTGAAAAAATATTTGCTGGTATTTCGGAAACTCGTTATTTCTTAGAAGCTTGGGTACCCCTCTCAATGAAAGTGCTTTTCCACAGTCTGTGCCCAGGGCTACTTGAATAGGAAACAAACCATAGAGACAAATCTGAGAACTCCTTTATTTTGTCAAGTTTCAAAGAGCTACTACAAACCATGTTGGATTTAGAGTTCCAAATTCTTCTATCTATATAGGAGAGAACAGAGGGAAACCTAAATATAAAAACTGCTACTGTAGACGAACGATTCAACCTAGAAGAACAAAATTTGGTGAACCAAGTGGGATTTGAGTACTGATCATGACCACCAAGTATCATCAAGATTGGGTGAAAAAATATTTGCTGTTATTTCGGAAACTCGTTATTTCTTAGAAGCTTGGCAACCCCTCTCAATGAAAGTGCTTTTCCACAGTCTGTGCCTAGGGCTACTTGAAGAGGAAACAAACCATAGAGACAAATCTGAGACCTCCTTTATTTTGTCAAGTTTCAAAGAGCTACTACAAACAATGTTGGATTTAGAGTTCCAAATTCATCTATCTATATAGGAGAGAAAAGAGAGAAACCTAAATATAAAAACTGCTACTGTAGACGAACACTTCAACCTAGAAGAACAAAAGTTGGTGAGCCAAGTGGGATTTGTGTACTGATCATTACCACCAAGTATCAACAAGATTGTGTGAAAAAATATTTGCTGGTATTTCGGAAACTCGTTATTTCTTAGAAGCTTGGCAACACATCTCAATGAAAGTGCTTTTCCACAGTCTGTGCCTAGGGCTACATGAAGAGGAAACAAACCATAGAGACAAAACTGAGAACTCCTTTATATTGTCAAGTTTCAAAGAGCTACTACAAACCATGTTGGATTTAGAGTTCCAAATTCATCTATCTATATATGAGAGAACAGAGTGAAACCTAAATATAAAAACTGCTACTGTAGACGAACGCTTCAACCTAGAAGAACAAAATTTGGTGAGCCTAGTGGGATTTGTGTACTGATCATTACCATCAAGTATCATCAAGATTGGGTGAAAAAATATTTGCTGGTATTTCGGAAACTCGTTATTTCTTAGAAGCTTGGGAACCCCTCTCAATGAAAGTGCTTTTCCACAGTCTGTGCCTGGGGCTACTTGAAGAGGAAACAAACCACAGCGACAAAACTGAGAACTCCTTTAGTTTTTCAAGTTTCAAAGAGCTACTGCAAACCTTGTTGGATTTAGAGTTCCAAATTCATCTTTCTATATAGGAGAGAACAGAGGGAATCCTAAATATAAAAACTGCTACTGTAGACGAACGCTTCAACCTAGAAGAACAAAATTTGGTGAGCCAAGTGGGATTTGTGTACTGATCATTACCACCAAGTATCATCAAGATTGGGTGAAAAAATATTTGCTGGTATTTCGGAAACTCGTTATTTCTTAGAAGCTTGGGAACCCCTCTCAATGAAAGTGCTTTTCCACAGTCTGTGCCTGGGGCTATTGAAGAGGAAACAAACCATAGCGACAAAACTGAGAACTCCTTTATTTTGTCAAGTTTCAAAGAGCTACTACAAACCTTGTTGGATTTAGAGTTCCAAATTCATCTTTCTATATAGGAGAGAACAGAGGGAACCCTAAATATAAAAACTGCTACTGTAGACGAACGCTTCAAACTAGAAGAACAAAATTTTGTGAGCCAAGTGGGATTTGTGTACTGATCATTAGCAACAAGTATCATCAAGATTGGGTGAAAAAATATTCGCTGGTATTTCGGAAACTCGTTATTTCTTAGAAGCTTGGCAACCCATCTCAATGAAAGTACTTTCCACAGTCTGTGGCTAGGGATACTTGAAGAGGAAACAATTCGTAGAGAAAAAATTGAGAACTCCTTTATTTTGTCAAGTTTCAAAGAGCTACTACAAACCATGTTGGATTTAGAGTTCCAAATTCATCTATCTATATAGGAGAGAACAGAGGGAAACCTAAATATAAAAACTGCTACTGTAGACGAACGCTTCAACCTAGATGAACAAAATTTGGTGAGCCAAGTGGGATTTGTGTACTGATCATTACCACCAAGTATCATCAAGATTGGGTGAAAAAATATTTGCTGGTATTTCGGAAACTCGTTATTTCTTAGAAGCTTGGCAACCCCTCTCAATGAAAGTGCTTTTCCACAGTCTGTGCCTAGGGCTACTTGAAGAGGAAACAAACCATAGAGACAAATCTGAGACCTCCTTTATTTTGTCAAGTGTCAAAGAGCTACTACAAACAATGTTGGATTTAGAGTTCCAAATTCATCTATCTATATAGGAGAGAACAGAGAGAAACCTAATATAAAAACTGCTACTGTAGACGAACACTTCAACCTAGAAGAACAAAATTTGGTGAGCCAAGTGGGATTTGTGTACTGATCATTACCACCAAGTATCAACAAGATTGTGTGAAAAAATATTTGCTGGTATTTCGGAAACTCGTTATTTCTTAGAAGCTTGGCAACACATCTCAATGAAAGTGCTTTTCCACAGTCTGTGCCTAGGGCTACATGAAGAGGAAACAAACCATAGAGACAAAACTGAGAACTCCTTTATATTGTCAAGTTTCAAAGAGCTACTACAAACCATGTTGGATTTAGAGTTCCAAATTCATCTATCTATATAGGAGAGAACAGAGTGAAACCTAAATATAAAAACTGCTACTGTAGACGAACGCTTCAACCTAGAAGAACAAAATTTGGTGAGCCAAGTGGCATTTGTGTACTGATCATTACCACCAAGTATCATCAAGATTGGGTGAAAAAATATTTGCTGGTATTTCGGAAACTCGTTATTTCTTAGAAGCTTGGGAACCCCTCTCAATGAAAGTGCTTTTCCACAGTCTGTGCCTGGGGCTACTTGAAGAGGAAACAAACTATAGCAACAAAACTGAGAACTCCTTTATTTTGTCAAGTTTCAAAGAGCTACTACAAACCTTGTTGGATTTAGAGTTCCAAATTCATCTTTCTATATAGGAGAGAACAGAGGGAATCCTAAATATAAAAACTGCTACTGTAGACGAACGCTTCAACCTAGAAGAACAAAATTTGGTGAGCCAAGTGGGATTTGTGTACTGATCATTACCACCAAGTATCATCAAGATTGGGTGAAAAAATATTTGCTGGTATTTCGGAAACTCGTTATTTCTTAGAAGCTTGGAAACCCCTCTCAATGAAAGTGCTTTTCCACAGTCTGTGCCTGGGGCTATTGAAGAGGAAACAAACCATAGCGACAAAACTGAGAACTCCTTTATTTTGTCAAGTTTCAAAGAGCTACTACAAACCTTGTTGGATTTAGAGTTCCAAATTCATCTTTCTATATAGGAGAGAACAGAGGGAACCCTAAATATAAAAACTGCTACTGTAGAAGAACGCTTCAACCTAGAAGAACAAAATTTGGTGAGCCAAGTGGGATTTGTGTACTGATCATTACCACCAAGTATCATCAAGATTGGGTGAAAAAATATTTGCTGGTATTTCGGAAACTCGTTATTTCTTAGAAGCTTGGGAACCCCTCTCAATGAAAGTGCTTTTCCACAGTCTGTGCCTGGGGCTATTGAAGAGGAAACAAACCATAGCGACAAAACTGAGAACTTCTTTATTTTGTCAAGTTTCAAAGAGCTACTACAAACCTTGTTGGATTTAGAGTTCCAAATTCATCTTTCTATATAGGAGAGAACAGAGGGAACCCTAAATATAAAAACTGCTACTGTAGACGAACGCTTCAACCTAGAAGAACAAAATTTGGTGAGCCAAGTGGGATTTGTGTACTGATCATTAGCAACAAGTATCATCAAGATTGGGTGAAAAAATATTCGCTGGTATTTCGGAAACTCGTTATTTCTTAGAAGCTTGGCAAGCCATCTCAATGAAAGTACTTTCCACAGTCTGTGGCTAGGGATACTTGAAGAGGAAACAATCCATAGAGAAAAAACTGAGAACTCCTTTATTTTGTCAAGTTTCAAAGAGCTACTACAAACCATGTTGGATTTAGAGTTCCAAATTCATCTATCTATATATGAGAGAACAGAGTGAAACCTAAATATAAAAACTGCTTCTGTAGACGAACGCTTCAACCTAGAAGAACAAAATTTGGTGAGCCAAGTGGGTTTTGTGTACTGATCATTACCACCAAGTATCATCAAGATTGGGTGAAAAAATATTTGCTGGTATTTCGGAAACTCGTTATTTCTTAGAAGCTTGGGTACCCCTCGCAATGAAAGTGCTTATCCACAGTCTGTGCCTAGGGCTACTTGAAGAGGAAACAAACCATAGAGACAAATCTGAGAACTCCTTTATTTTGTCAAGTTTCAAAGAGCTACTACAAACCATGTTGGATTTAGAGTTCCAAATTCATCTATCTATATAGGAGAGAACAGAGGGAAACCTAAATATAAAAACTGCTTCTGTAGACGAACGCTTCAACCTAGAAGAACAAAATTTGGTGAGCCAAGTAGGATTTGTGTACTGATCATTACCACCAAGTATCAACAAGATTGTGTGAAAAAATATTTGCTGGTATTTCGGAAACTCGTTATTTCTTAGAAGCTTGGCAACACATCTCAATGAAAGTGCTTTTCCACAGTCTGTGCCTAGGGCTACATGAAGAGGAAACAAACCATAGAGACAAAACTGAGAACTCCTTTATATTGTCAAGTTTCAAAGAGCTACTACAAACCATGTTGGATTTAGAGTTCCAAATTCATCTATCTATATAGGAGAGAACAGAGTGAAACCTAAATATAAAAACTGCTACTGTAGACGAACGCTTCAACCTAGAAGAACAAAATTTGGTGAGCCAAGTGGGATTTGTGTACTGATCATTACCACCAAGTATCAACAAGATTGTGTGAAAAAATATTTGCTGGTATTTCGGAAACTCGTTATTTCTTAGAAGCTTGGCAACCAATCTCAATGAAAGTGCTTTTCCACAGTCTCTGGCTAGGGATACTTGAAGAGGAAACAATTCATAGAGAAAAAATTGAGAACTCCTTTATTTTGTCAAGTTTCAAAGAGCTACTACAAACCATGTTGGATTTAGAGTTCCAAATTCATCTATCTATATAGGAGAGAACAGAGGGAAACCTAAATATAAAAACTGCTACTGTAGACGAACGCTTCAACCTAGAAGAACAAAATTTGGTGAGCCAAGTGGGATTTGTGTACTGATCATGACCACCAAGTATCATCAAGATTGGGTGAAAAAATATTTGCTGCTATTTCGGAAACTCATTATTTCTTAGAAGCTTGGGTACCCCTCTCAATGAAAGTGCTTTTCCACAATCTGTGCCTAGGGCTACTTGAAGAGGAAACAAACCATAGAGACAAATCTGAGAACTCTTTTTTTTTCTCAAGTTTCAAAGAGCTACTACAAACCATGTTGGATTTAAAGTTCCAAATTCATCTATCTATATAGGAGAGAACAGAGGGAAACCTAAATATAAAAACTGCTACTGTAGACGAACGCTTCAACCTAGAAGAACAAAATTTGGTGAGCCAAGTGGGATTTGAGTACTGATCATTACCACCAAGTATCATCAAGATTGGGTGAAAAAATATTTGCTGGTATTTCGGAAACTCCTTATTTCTTAGAAGCTTGGCAACCCCTCTCAATGAAAGTGCTTTTCCACAGTCTGTGCCTAGGGCTATTTGAAGAGGAAACAAACCATAGAGACAAATCTGAGACCTCCTTTATTTTGTCAAGTTTCAAAGAGGTACTACAAACCATGTTGGATTTAGAGTTCCAAATTCATCTATCTATATAGGAGAGAACAGAGAGAAACCTAAATATAAAAACTGCTACTGTAGACGAACACTTCAACCTAGAAGAACAAAATTTGGTGAGCCAAGTGGGATTTGTGTACTGATCATTACCACCAAGTATCAACAAGATTGTGTGAAAAAATATTTGCTGGTATTTCGGAAACTCGTTATTTCTTAGAAGCTTGGCAACCCATCTCAATGAAAGTGCTTTCCACAGTCTGTGACTAGGGCTATTTGAAGAGGAAACAATCCATAGATACAAAACTGAGAACTCCTTTATTTTGTCAAGTTTCAAAGAGCTACTACAAACCATGTTGGATTTAGAGTTCCAAATTCATCTATCTATATATGAGAGAACAGAGTGAAACCTAAATATAAAAACTGCTACTGTAGACGAACGCTTCAACCTAGAAGAACAAAATTTAATGAGCCAAGTGGGATTTGTGTACTGATCATGACCACCAAGTATCATCAAGATTGGGTGAAAAAATATTTGCTGGTATTTCGGAAACTCGTTATTTCTTAGAAGCTTGGGTACCCCTCTCAATGAAAGTGCTTTTCCACAGTCTGTGCCCAGGGCTACTTGAAGAGGAAACAAACCATAGAGACAAATCTGAGAACTCCTTTATTTTGTCAAGTTTCAAAGAGCTACTACAAACCATGTTGGATTTAGAGTTCCAAATTCATCTATCTATATAGGAGAGAACAGAGGGAAACCTAAATATAAAAACTGCTACTGTAGACGAACGCTTCAACCTAGAAGAACAAAATTTGGTGAGCCAAGTGGGATTTGAGTACTGATCATGACCACCAAGTATCATCAAGATTGGGTGAAAAAATATTTGCTGGTATTTCGGAAACTCGTTATTTCTAAGAAGCTTGGCAACCCCTCTCAATGAAAGTGCTTTTCACAGTCTGTGCCTAGGGCTACTTGAAGAGGAAACAAACCATAGAGACAAATCTGAGACCTCCTTTATTTTGTCAAGTTTCAAAGAGCTACTACAAACAATGTTGGATTTAGAGTTCCAAATTCATCTATCTATATAGGAGAGAACAGAGAGAAACCTAAATATAAAAACTGCTACTGTAGACGAACACTTCAACCTAGAAGAACAAAAGTTGGTGAGCCAAGTGGGATTTGTATACTGATCATTACCACAAAGTATCAACAAGATTGTGTGAAAAAATATTTGCTGGTATTTCGGAAACTCGTTATTTCTTAGAAGCTTGGCAACACATCTCAATGAAAGTGCTTTTCCACAGTCTGTGCCTAGGGCTACATGAAGAGGAAACAAACCATAGAGACAAAACTGAGAACTCCTTTATATTGTCAAGTTTCAAAGAGCTACTACAAACCATGTTGGATTTAGAGTTCCAAATTCATCTATCTATATAGGAGAGAACAGAGTGAAACCTAAATATAAAAACTGCTACTGTAGACGAACGCTTCAACCTAGAAGAACAAAATTTGGTGAGCCAAGTGGGATTTGTGTACTGATCATTACCACCAAGTATCATCAAGATTGGGTGAAAAAATATTTGCTGGTATTTCGGAAACTCGTTATTTCTTAGAAGCTTGGGAACCCCTCTCAATGAAAGTGCTTTTCCACAGTCTGTGCCTGGGGCTACTTGAAGAGGAAACAAACCATAGCGACAAAACTGAGAACTCCTTTATTTTTTCAAGTTTCAAAGAGCTACTACAAACCTTGTTGGATTTAGAGTTCCAAATTCATCTTTCTATATAGGAGAGAACAGAGGGAATCCTAAATATAAAAACTGCTACTGTAGACGAACGCTTCAACCTAGAATAACAAAATTTGGTGAGCCCAGTGGGATTTGTGTACTGATCATTACCACCAAGTATCATCAAGATTGGGTGAAAAAATATTTGCTGGTATTTCGGAAACTCGTTATTTCTTAGAAGCTTGGGAACCCCTCTCAATGAAAGTGCTTTTCCACAGTCTGTGCCTGGGGCTATTGAAGAGGAAACAAACCATAGCGAAAAACTGAGAACTCCTTTATTTTGTCAAGTTTCAAAGAGCTACTACAAACCTTGTTGGATTTAGAGTTCCAAATTTATCTTTCTATATAGGAGAGAACAGAGGGAACCCTAAATATAAAAACTGCTACTGTAGACGAACGCTTCAAACTAGAAGAACAAAATTTGGTGAGCCAAGTGGGATTTGTGTACTGATCATTAGCAACAAGTATCATCAAGATTGGGTGAAAAAATATTCGCTGGTATTTCGGAAACTCGTTATTTCTTAGAAGCTTGGCAACCCATCTCAATGAAAGTACTTTCCACAGTCTGTGGCTAGGGATACTTGAAGAGGAAACAATCCATAGAGAAAAAACTGAGAACTCCTTTATTTTGTCAAGTTTCAAAGAGCTACTACAAACCATGTTGGATTTAGAGTTCCAAATTCATCTATCTATATAGGAGAGAACAGAGGGAAACCTAAATATAAAAACTGCTACTGTAGACGAACGCTTCAACCTAGAAGAACAAAATTTGGTGAGCCAAGTGGGATTTGTGTACTGATCATGACCACCAAGTATCATCAAGATTGGGTGAAAAAATATTTGCTGGTATTTCGGAAACTCGTTATTTCTTAGAAGCTTGGGTAGCCCTCTCAATGAAAGTGCTTTTCCACAGTCTGTGCCCAGGGCTACTTGAATAGGAAACAAACCATAGAGACAAATCTGAGAACTCCTTTATTTTGTCAAGTTTCAAAGAGCTACTACAAACCATGTTGGATTTAGAGTTCCAAATTCATCTATCTATATAGGAGAGAACAGAGGGAAACCTAAATATAAAAACTGCTACTGTAGACGAACGATTCAACCTAGAAGAACAAAATTTGGTGAGCCAAGTGGGATTTGAGTACTGATCATGACCACCAAGTATCATCAAGATTGGGTGAAAAAATATTTGCTGGTATTTCGGAAACTCGTTATTTCTTAGAAGCTTGGCAACCCCTCTCAATGAAAGTGCTTTTCCACAGTCTGTGCCTAGGGCTACTTGAAGAGGAAACAAACCATAGAGACAAATCTGAGACCTCCTTTATTTTGTCAAGTTTCAAATGCTACTACAAACAATGTTGGATTTAGAGTTCCAAATTCATCTATCTATATAGGAGAGAAAAGAGAGAAACCTAAATATATAAACTGCTGCTGTAGACGAACACTTCAACCTAGAAGAACAAAAGTTGGTGAGCCAAGTGGGATTTGTGTACTGATCATTCCCACCAAGTATCAACAAGATTGTGTGAAAAAATATTTGCTGGTATTTCGGAAACTCGTTATTTCTTAGAAGCTTGGCAACACATCTCAATGAAAGTGCTTTTCCACAGTCTGTGCCTAGGGCTACATGAAGAGGAAACAAACCATAGAGACAAAACTGAGAACTCCTTTATATTGTCAAGTTTCAAAGAGCTACTACAAACAATGTTGGATTTAGAGTTCCAAATTAATCTATCTTTATATGAGAGAACAGAGTGAAACCTAAATATAAAAACTGCTACTGTAGACGAACGCTTCAACCTAGAAGAACAAAATTTGGTGAGCCAAGTGGGATTTGTGTACTGATCATTACCACCAAGTATCATCAAGATTGGGTGAAAAAATATTTGCTGGTATTTCGGAAACTCGTTATTTCTTAGAAGCTTGGGAACCCCTCTCAATGAAAGTGCTTTTCCACAGTCTGTGCCTGGGGCTACTTGAAGAGGAAACAAACCATAGCGACAAAACTGAGAACTCCTTTATTTTTTCAAGTTTCAAAGAGCTACTGCAAACCTTGTTGGATTTAGAGTTCCAAATTCATCTTTCTATATAGGAGAGAACAGAGGGAATCCTAAATATAAAAACTGCTACTGTAGACGAACGCTTCAACCTAGAAGAACAAAATTTGGTGAGCCAAGTGGGATTTGTGTACTGATCATTACCACCAAGTATCATCAAGATTGGGTGAAAAAATATTTGCTGGTATTTCTGAAACTCGTTATTTCTTAGAAGCTTGGGAACCCCTCTCAATGAATGTGCTTTTCCACAGTCTGTGCCTGGGGCGATTGAAGAGGAAACAAACCATAGCGACAAAACTGAGAACTCCTTTATTTTGTCAAGTTTCAAAGAGCTACTACAAACCTTGTTGGATTTAGAGTTCCAAATTCATCTTTCTATATAGGAGAGAACAGAGGGAACCCTAAATATAAAAACTGCTACTGTAGATGAACGCCTCAAACTAGAAGAACAAAATTTGGTGAGCCAAGTGGGATTTGTGTACTGATCATTAGCAACAAGTATCATCAAGATTGGGTGAAAAAATATTCGCTGGTATTTCGGAAACTCGTTATTTCTTAGAAGCTTGGCAACCCATCTCAATGAAAGTACTTTCCACAGTCTGTGGCTAGGGATACTTGAAGAGGAAACAATTCATAGAGAAAAAATTGAGAACTCCTTTATTTTGTCAAGTTTCAAAGAGCTACTACAAACCATGTTGGATTTAGAGTTCCAAATTCATCTATCTATATAGGAGAGAACAGAGGGAAACCTAAATATAAAAACTGCTACTGTAGACGAACGCTTCAACCTAGAAGAACAAAATTTGGTGAGCCAAGTGGGATTTGTGTACTGATCATGACCACCAAGTATCATCAAGATTGGGTGAAAAAATATTTGCTGCTATTTCGGAAACTCATTATTTCTTAGAAGCTTGGGTACCCCTCTCAATGAAAGTGCTTTTCCACAATCTGTGCCTAGGGCTACTTGAAGAGGAAACAAACCATAGAGACAAAACTGAGAACTCCTTTATTTTGTCAGGTTTCAAAGAGCTACTACAAACCATGTTGGATTTAGAGTTCCAAATTCATCTATCTATATAGGAGAGAAAAGAGAGAAACCTAAATATAAAAACTGCTGCTGTAGACGAACACTTCAACCTAGAAGAACAAAGTTGGTGAGCCAAGTGGGATTTGTGTACTGATCATTACCACCAAGTATCAACAAGATTGTGTGAAAAAATATTTGCTGGTATTTCGGAAACTCGTTATTTCTTAGAAGCTTGGCAACACATCTCAATGAAAGTGCTTTTCCACAGTCTGTGCCTAGGGCTACATGAAGAGGAAACAAACCATAGAGACAAAACTGAGAACTCCTTTATATTGTCAAGTTTCAAAGAGCTACTACAAACCATGTTGGATTTAGAGTTCCAAATTCATCTATCTATATAGGAGAGAACAGAGAGAAACCTAAATATAAAAACTGCTACTGTAGTCGAACGCTTCAACCTAGAAGAACAAAATTTGGTGAGCCAAGTGGGATTTGTGTACTGATCATTACCACCAAGTATCATCAAGATTGGGTGAAAAACTATTTGCTGGTATTTCGGAAACTCGTTATTTCTTAGAAGCTTGGGAACCCCTCTCAATGAAAGTGCTTTTCCACAGTCTGTGCCTGGGGCTACTTGAAGAGGAAACAAACCATAGCGACAAAACTGAGAACTCCTTTATTTTTTCAAGTTTCAAAGAGCTACTGCAAACCTTGTTGGATTTAGAGTTCCAAATTCATCTTTCTATATAGGAGAGAACAGAGGGAATCCTAAATATAAAAACTGCTACTGTAGACGAACGCTTCAACCTAGAAGAACAAAATTTGGTGAGCCAAGTGGGATTTGTGTACTGATCATTACCACCAAGTATCATCAAGATTGGGTGAAAAAATATTTGCTGGTATTTCGGAAACTCGTTATTTCTTAGAAGCTTGGGAACCCCTCTCAATGAAAGTGCTTTTCCACAGTCTGTGCCTGGGGCGATTGAAGAGGAAACAAACCATAGCGACAAAACTGTGAACTCCTTTATTTTGTCAAGTTTCAAAGAGCTACTACAAACCTTGTTGGATTTAGAGTTCCAAATTCATCTTTCTATATAGGAGAGAACAGAGGGAACCCTAAATATAAAAACTGCTACTGTAGATGAACGCTTCAAACTAGAAGAACAAAATTTGGTGAGCCAAGTGGGATTTGTGTACTGATCATTAGCAACAAGTATCATCAAGTTTGGGTGAAAAAATATTCGCTGGTATTTCGGAAACTCGTTATTTCTTAGAAGCTTGGCAACCCCTCTCAATGAAAGTGCTTTTCCACAGTCTGTGCCTAGGGCTACTTGAAGAGGAAACAAACCATAGAGACAAAACTGAGAACTCCTTTATTTTGTCAAGTTTCAAAGAGCTACTACAAACCATGTTGGATTTAGAGTTCCAAATTCATCTATCTATATAGGAGAGAACAGAGAGAAACCTAAATATAAAAACTGCTACTGTAGACGAACGCTTCAACCTAGAAGAACAAAATTTGGTGAGCCAAGTGGGATTTGTGTACTGATCATGACCACCAAGTATCATCAAGATTGGGTGAAAAAATATTTGCTGCTATTTCGGAAACTCATTATTTCTTAGAAGCTTGGGTACCCCTCTCAATGAAAGTGCTTTTCCACAATCTGTGCCTAGGGCTACTTGAAGAGGAAACAAACCATAGAGACAAAACTGAGAACTCCTTTATTTTGTCAAGTTTCAAAGAGCTACTACAAACCATGTTGGATTTAGAGTTCCAAATTCATCTATCTATATATGAGAGAACAGAGTGAAACCTAAATATAAAAACTGCTACTGTAGACGAACGCTTCAACCTAGAAGAAAAAAATTTGGTGAGCCAAGTGGGATTTGTGTACTGATCATTACCACCAAGTATCATCAAGATTGGGTGAAAAAATATTTGCTGGTATTTCGGAAACTCGTTATTTCTTAGAAGCTTGGCAACCCCTCTCAATGAAAGTGCTTTTCCACAGTCTGTGCCTAGGGCTACTTGAAGAGGAAACAAACCATAGAGACAAATCTGAGACCTCCTTTATTTTGTCAAGTTTCAAAGAGCTACTACAAACAATGTTGGATTTAGAGTTCCAAATTCATCTATCTATATAGGAGAGAACAGAGAGAAACCTAATATAAAAACTGCTACTGTAGACGAACACTTCAACCTAGAAGAACAAAATTTGGTGAGCCAAGTGGGATTTGTGTACTGATCATTACCACCAAGTATCAACAAGATTGTGTGAAAAAATATTTGCTAGTATATCGGAAACTCGTTATTTCTTAGAAGCTTGGCAACACATCTCAATGAAAGTGCTTTTCCACAGTCTGTGCCTAGGGCTACATGAAGAGGAAACAAACCATAGAGACAAAACTGAGAACTCCTTTATATTGTCAAGTTTCAAAGAGCTACTACAAACCATGTTGGATTTAGAGTTCCAAATTCATCTGTCTATATAGGAGAGAACAGAGTGAAACCTAAATATAAAAACTGCTACTGTAGACGAACGCTTCAACCTAGAAGAACAAAATTTGGTGAGCCAAGTGGGATTTGTGTACTGATCATTACCACCAAGTATCATCAAGATTGGGTGAAAAAATATTTGCTGGTATTTCGGAAACTCGTTATTTCTTAGAAGCTTGGGAACCCCTCTCAATGAAAGTGCTTTTCCACAGTCTGTGCCTGGGGCTATTGAAGAGGAAACAAACCATAGCGACAAAACTGAGAACTCCTTTATTTTGTCAAGTTTCAAAGAGCTACTACAAACCTTGTTGGATTTAGAGTTCCAAATTCATCTTTCTATATAGGAGAGAACAGAGGGAACCCTAAATATAAAAACTGCTACTGTAGACGAACGCTTCAACCTAGAAGAACAAAATTTGGTGAGCCAAGTGGGATTTGTATACTGATCATTAGCAACAAGTATCATCAAGATTGGGTGAAAAAATATTCGCTGGTATTTCGGAAATTCGTTATTTCTTAGAAGCGTGGCAACCCATCTCAATGAAAGTACTTTCCACAGTCTGTGACTAGGGCTACTTGAAGAGGAAACAATCCATAGAGACAAAACTGAGAAATCCTTTTTTTTGTCAAGTTTCAAAGAGCTACTACAAACCATGTTGGATTTAGAGTTCCAAATTCATCTATCTATATATGAGAGAACAGAGTGAAACCTAAATATAAAAACTGCTACTGTAGACGAACGCTTCAACCTAGAAGAACAAAATTTGGAGAGCCAAGTGGGATTTGTGTACTGATCATTACCACCAAGTATCATCAAGATTGGGTGAAAAAATATTTGCTGCTATTTCGGAAACTCATTACTTCTTAGAAGCTTGGCAACCCCTCTCAATGAAAGTGCTTTTCCACAGTCTGTGCCTAGGGCTATTTGAAGAGGAAACAAACCATAGAGACAAATATGAGACCTCCTTTATTTTGTCAAGTTTCAAAGAGCTACTACAAACCATGTTGGATTTAGAGTTCCAAATTCATCTATATATATAGGAGAGAACAGAGAGGAACCTAAATATAAAAACTGCTACTGTAGACGAACACTTCAACCTAGAAGAACAAAATTTGGTGAGCCAAGTGGGATTTGTGTACTGATCACTACCACCAAGTATCAACAAGATTGTGTGAAAAAATATTTGCTGGTATTTTGGAAACTCGTTATTTCTTAGAAGCTTGGCAACACATCTCAATGAAAGTGCTTTTCCACAGTCTGTGCCTAGGGCTACATGAAGAGGAAACAAACCATAGAGACAAAACTGAGAACTCTTTTATATTGTCAAGTTTCAAAGAGCTACTAGAAACCATGTTGGATTTAGAGTTCCAAATTCATCTATCTATATAGGAGAGAACAGAGTGAAACCTAAATATAAAAACTGCTACTGTAGACGAACGCTTCAACCTAGGAGAAAAAAATTTGGTGACCCAAGTGGGATTTGTGTACTGATCATGACCACCAAGTATCATCAAGATTGGGTGAAAAAATATTTGCTGCTATTTCGGAAACTCATTATTTCTTAGAAGCTTGGGTACCCCTCTCAATGAAAGTGCTTTTCCACAATCTGTGCCTAGGGCTACTTGAAGAGGAAACAAACCATAGAGACAAATCTGAGAACTCCTTTATTTTCTCAAGTTTCAAAGAGCTACTACAAACCATGTTGGATTTAAAGTTCCAAATTCATCTATCTATATAGGAGAGAACAGAGGGAAACCTAAATATAAAAACTGCTACTGTAGACGAACGCTTCAACCTAGAAGAACAAAATTTGGTGAGCCAAGTGGGATTTGTGTACTGATCATTACCACCAAGTATCATCAAGATTGGGTGAAAAAATATTTGCTGGTATTTCGGAAACTCGTTATTTCTTACAAGCTTGCGAACCCCTCTCAATGAAAGTGCTTTTCCACAGTCTGTGCCTGGGGCTATTGAAGAGAAAACAAACCATAGCGACAAAACTGAGAACTTCTTTATTTTGTCAAGTTTCAAAGAGCTACTACAAACCTTGTTGGATTTAGAGTTCCAAATTCATCTTTCTATATAGGAGAGAACAGAGGGAACCCTAAATATAAAAACTGCTACTGTAGACGAACGCTTCAACCTAGAAGAACAAAATTTGGTGAGCCAAGTGGGATTTGTGTACTGATCATTAGCAACAAGTATCATCAAGATTGGGTGAAAAAATATTCGCTGGTATTTAGGAAACTCGTTATTTCTTAAAAGCTTGGCAACCCATCTCAATGAAAGTACTTTCCACAGTCTGTGACTAGGGCTACTTGAAGAGGAAACAATCCATAGAGACAAAACTGAGAACTCCTTTATTTTGTCAAGTTTCAAAGAGCTACTACAAACCATGTTGGATTTAGAGTTCCAAATTCATCTATCTATATATGAGAGAACAGAGTGAAACCTAAATATAAAAACTCCTACTGTAGACGAACGCTTCAACCTAGAAGAACAAAATTTGGTGAGCCAAGTGGGATTTGTGTACTGATCATTACCACCAAGTATCATCAAGATTGGGTGAAAAAATATTTGCTGGTATTTCGGAAACTCGTTATTTCTTAGAAGCTTGGGTACCCCTCTCAATGAAAGTGCTTATCCACAGTCTGTGCCTAGGGCTACTTGAAGAGGAAACAAACCATAGAGACAAATCTGAGAACTCCTTTATTTTGTCAAGTTTCAAAGAGCTACTACAAACCATGTTGGATTTAGAGTTCCAAATTCATCTATCTATATAGGAGAGAACAGAGGGAAACCTAAATATAAAAACTGCTACTGTAGACGAACGCTTCAACCTAGAAGAACAAAATTTGGTGAGCCAAGTGGGATTTGAGTACTGATCATTTCCACCAAGTATCATCAAGATTGGGTGAAAAAATATTTGCTGGTATTTCGGAAACTCGTTATTTCTTAGAAGCTTGGCAACCCCTCTCATTGAAAGTGCTTTTCCACAGTCTGTGCCTAGGGCTACTTGAAGAGGAAACAAACCATAGAGACAAATCTGAGACCTCCTTTATTTTGTCAAGTTTCAAAGAGCTACTACAAACAATGTTGGATTTAGAGTTCCAAATTCATCTATCTATATAGGAGAGAACAGAGAGAAACCTAAATATAAAAACTGCTACTGTAGACGAACACTTCAACCTAGAAGAACAAAATTTGGTGAGCCAAGTAGGATTTGTGTACTGATCATTACCACCAAGTATCAACAAGATTGTGTGAAAAAATATTTGCTGGTATTTCGGAAACTCGTTATTTCTTAGAAGCTTGGCAACACATCTCAATGAAAGTGCTTTTCCACAGTCTGTGCCTAGGGCTACATGAAGAGGAAACAAACCATAGAGACAAAACTGAGAACTCCTTTATATTGTCAAGTTTCAAAGAGCTACTACAAACCATGTTGGATTTAGAGTTCCAAATTCATCTATCTATATAGGAGAGAACAGAGTGAAACCTAAATATAAAAACTGCTACTGTAGACGAACGCTTCAACCTAGAAGAACAAAATTTGGTGAGCCAAGTGGGATTTGTGTACTGATCATTACCACCAAGTATCATCAAGATTGGGTGAAAAAATATTTGCTGGTATTTCGGAAACTCGTTATTTCTTAGAAGCTTGGCAACCAATCTCAATGAAAGTGCTTTTCCACAGTCTGTGGCTAGGGATACTTGAAGAGGAAACAATTCATAGAGAAAAAATTGAGAACTCCTTTATTTTGTGAAGTTTCAAATAGCTACTACAAACCATGTTGGATTTAGAGTTCCAAATTCATCTATCTATAAAGGAGAGAACAGAGGGAAACCTAAATATAAAAACTGCTACTGTAGACGAACGCTTCAACCTAGAAGAACAAAATTTGGTGAGCCAAGTGGGATTTGTGTACTGATCATGACCACCAAGTATCATCAAGATTGGGTGAAAAAATATTTTCTGCTATTTCGGAAACTCATTATTTCTTAGAAGCTTGGGTACCCCTCTCAATGAAAGTACTTTTCCACAATCTGTGCCTAGGGCTACTTGAAGAGGAAACAAACCATAGAGACAAATCTGAGAACTCCTTTATATTCTCAAGTTTCAAAGAGCTACTACAAACCATGTTGGATTTAAAGTTCCAAATTCATCTATCTATATAGGAGAGAACAGAGGGAAACCTAAATATAAAAACTGCTACTGTAGACGAACGCTTCAACCTAGAAGAACAAAATTTGGTGAGCCAAGTGGGATTTGAGTACTGATCATTACCACCAAGTATCATCAAGATTGGGTGAAAAAATATTTGCTGGTATTTCGGAAACTCCTTATTTCTTAGAAGCTTGGCAACCCCTCTCAATGAAAGTGCTTTTCCACAGTCTGTGCCTAGGGCTATTTGAAGAGGAAACAAACCATAGAGACAAATCTGAGACCTCCTTTATTTTGTCAAGTTTCAAAGAGGTACTACAAACCATGTTGGATTTAGAGTTCCAAATTCATCTATCTATATAGGAGAGAACAGAGAGAAACCTAAATATAAAAACTGCTACTGTAGACGAACACTTCAACCTAGAAGAACAAAATTTGGTGAGCCAAGTGGGATTTGTGTACTGATCATTACCACCAAGTATCAACAAGATTGTGTGAAAAAATATTTGCTGGTATTTCGGAAACTCGTTATTTCTTAGAAGCTTGGCAACACATCTCAATGAAAGTGCTTTTCCACAGTCTGTGCCTAGGGCTAATGAAGAGGAAACAAACCATAGAGACAAAAGTGAGAACTCCTTTATATTGTCAAGTTTCAAAGAGGTACTACAAACCATGTTGGATTTAGAGTTCCAAATTCATCTTTCTATATAGGAGAGAACAGAGGGAACCCTAAATATAAAAACTGCTACTGTAGACGAACGCTTCAACCTAGAAGAACAAAATTTGGTGAGCCAAGTGGGATTTGTGTACTGATCATTAGCAACAAGTATCATCAAGATTGGGTGAAAAAATATTCGCTGGTATTTCGGAAACTCGTTATTTCTTAGAAGCTTGGCAACCCATCTCAATGAAAATACTTTCCACAGTCTGTGACTAGGGCTACTTGAAGAGGAAACAATCCATAGAGACAAAACTGAGAACTCCTTTATTTTGTCAAGTTTCAAAGAGCTACTACAAACCATGTTGGATTTAGAGTTCCAAATTCATCTATCTATATATGAGAGAACAGAGTGAAACCTAAATATAAAAACTGCTACTGTAGACGAACGCTTCAACCTAGAAGAACAAAATTTGGTGAGCCAAGTGGGATTTGTGTACTGATCATGACCACCAAGTATCATCAAGATTGGGTGAAAAAATATTTGCTGCTATTTCGGAAACTCATTACTTCTTAGAAGCTTGGCAACCCCTCTCAATGAAAGTGCTTTTCCACAGTCTGTGCCTAGGGCTATTTGAAGAGGAAACAAACCATAGAGACAAATATGAGACCTCCTTTATTTTGTCAAGTTTCAAAGAGGTACTACAAACCATGTTGGATTTAGAGTTCCAAATTCATCTATCTATATAGGAGAGAACAGAGAGAAACCTAAATATAAAAACTGCTACTGTAGACGAACACTTCAACCTAGAAGAACAAAATTTGGTGAGCCAAGTGGGATTTGTGTACTGATCATGACCACCAAGTATCATCAAGATTGGGTGAAAAAATATTTGCTGGTATTTCGGAAACTCGTTATTTCTTAGAAGCTTGGCAACACATCTCAATGAAAGTGCTTTTCCACAGTCTGTGCCTAGGGCTACATGAAGAGGAAACAAACCACAGAGACAAAACTGAGAACTCCTTTATATTGTCAAGTTTCAAAGAGCTACTAGAAACCATGTTGGATTTAGAGTTCCAAATTCATCTATCTATATAGGAGAGAACAGAGTGAAACCTAAATATAAAAACTGCTACTGTAGACGAACGCTTCAACCTAGAAGAACAAAATTTGGTGAGCCAAGTGGGATTTGTGTACTGATCATTAGCAACAAGTATCATCAAGTTTGGGTGAAAAAATATTCGCTGGTATTTCGGAAACTCGTTATTTCTTAGAAGCTTGGCAACCCATCTCAATGAAAGTACTTTCCACAGTCTGTGACTAGGGCTACTTGAAGAGGAAACAATCCATAGAGACAAAACTGAAAACTCCTTTATTTTGTCAAGTTTCAAAGAGCTACTACAAACCATGTTGGATTTAGAGTTCCAAATTCATCTATCTATATATGAGAGAACAGAGTGAAACCTAAATATAAAAACTGCTACTGTAGACGAACGCTTCAACCTAGAAGAAAAAAATTTGGTGACCCAAGTGGGATTTGTGTACTGATCATTACCACCAAGTATCATCAAGATTGGGTGAAAAAATATTTGCTGGTATTTCGGAAACTCGTTATTTCTTAGAAGCTTGGGAACCCCTCTCAATGAAAGTGCTTTTCAACAGTCTGTGCCTGGGGCTACTTGAAGAGGAAACAAACCATAGCGACAAAACTGAGAACTCCTTTATTTTGTCAAGTTTCAAAGAGCCACTACAAACCTTGTTGGATTTAGAGTTCCAAATTCATCTTTCTATATAGGAGAGAACAGAGGGAACCTTAAATATAAAAACTGCTACTGTAGACGAACGCTTCAACCTAGAAGAACAAAATTTGGTGAGCCAAGTGGGATTTGTGTACTGATCATTAGCAACAAGTATCATCAAGATTGGGTGAAAAAACATTCGCTGGTATTTCGGAATCTCGTTATTTCTTAGAAGCTTGGCAACCCATCTCAATGAAAGTACTTTCCACACTCTGTGAATAGGGCTACTTGAAGAGGAAACAATCCATAGAGACAAAACTGAGAACTCCTTTATTTTGTCAAGTTTCAAAGAGCTACTACAAACCATGTTGGATTTAGAGTTCCAAATTCATCTATCTATATATGAGAGAACAGAGGGAAACCTAAATATAAAAACTGCTACTGTAGACGAACGCTTCAACCTAGAAGAACAAAATTTGGTGAGCCAAGTGGGATTTGTGTACTGATCATGACCACCAAGTATCATCAAGATTGGGTGAAAAAATATTTGCTGGTATTTCGGAAACTCGTTATTTCTTAGAAGCTTGGTTACCCCTCTCAATGAAAGTGCTTTTCCACAGTCTGTGCCTAGGGCTACTTGAAGAGGAAACAAACCATAGAGACAAATCTGAGAACTCCTTTTTTTTGTCAAGTTTCAAAGAGCTACTACAAACCATGTTGGATTTAGAGTTCCAAATTCATCTATCTATATAGGAGAGAACAGAGGGAAACCTAAATATAAAAACTGCTACTGTAGACGAACGCTTCAACCTAGAAGAACAAAATTTGGTGAGCCAAGTGGGATTTGAGTACTGATCATTACCACCAAGTATCATCAAGATTGGGTGAAAAAATATTTGCTGGTATTTCGGAAACTCGTTATTTCTTATAAGCTTGGCAACCCCTCTCAATGAAAGTGCTTTTCCACAGTCTGTGCCAAGGGCTACTTGAAGAGGAAACAAACCATAGAGACAAATCTGAGACCTCCTTTATTTTGTCAAGTTTCAAAGAGCTACTACAAACAATGTTGGATTTAGAGTTCCAAATTCATCTATCTATATAGGAGAGAACAGAGAGAAACCTAAATATAAAAACTGCTACTGTAGACGAACACTTCAACCTAGAAGAACAAAATTTGGTGAGCCAAGTGGGATTTGTGTACTGATCATTACCACCAAGTATCAACAAGATTGTGTGAAAAAATATTTGCTAGTATTTCGGAAACTCGTTATTTCTTAGAAGCTTGGCAACACATCTCAATGAAAGTGCTTTTCCACAGTCTGTGCCTAGGACTACATGAAGAGGAAACAAACCATAGAGACAAATCTGAGAACTCCTTTATTTTCTCAAGTTTCAAAGACCTACTACAAACCATGTTGGATTTAAAGTTCCAAATTCATCTATCTATATAGGAGAGAACAGAGGGAAACCTAAATATAAAAACTGCTACTGTAGACGAACGCTTCAACCTAGAAGAACAAAATTTGGTGAGACAAGTGGGATTTGAGTACTGATCATTACCACCAAGTATCATCAAGATTGGGTGAAAAAATATTTGCTGGTATTTCGGAAACTCGTTATTTCTTAGAAGCTTGGCAACCCCTCTCAATGAAAGTGCTTTTCCACAGTCTGTGCCTAGGGCTAATTGAAGAGGAAACAAACCATAGAGACAAATCTGAGACCTCATTTATTTTGTCAAGTTTCAAAGAGGTACTACAAACCATGTTGGATTTAGAGTTCCAAATTCATCTATCTATATAGGAGAGAACAGAGAGAAACCTAAATATAAAAACTGCTACTGTAGACGAACACTTCAAACTAGAAGAACAAAATTTGGTGAGCCAAGTGGGATTTGTGTACTGATCATTACCACCAAGTATCAACAAGATTGTGTGAAAAAATATTTGCTGGTATTTCGGAAACTCGTTATTTCTTAGAAGCTTGGCAACACATCTCAATGAAAGTGCTTTTCCACAGTCTGTGCCTAGGGCTACTTGAAGAGGAAACAAACCATAGAGACAAAACTGAGAACTCCTTTATATTGTCAAGTTTCAAAGAGCTACTACAAACCATGTTGGATTTAGTGTTCCAAATTCATCTTTCTATATATGAGAGAACAGAGTGAAACCTAAATATAAAAACTGCTACTGTAGACGAACGCTTGAACCTAGAAGAAAAAACATTTGGTGACCCAAGTGGGATTTGTGTACTGATCATTACCAACAAGTATCATCAAGACTGGGTGAAAAAATATTTGCTGGTATTTCGGAAACTCGTTATTTCGTAGACTTGGCAACCCCTCTCAATGAAAGTGCTTTTCCACAGTCTGTGCATGGGGCTACTTGAAGAGGAAACAAACCATAGCGACAAAATTGAGAAATCCTTTATTTTGTCAAGTTTCAAAGAGCTACTACAAACCATGTTGGATTTAGAGTTCCAAATTCATCTTTCTATATAGGAGAGAACAGAGGGAACCCTAAATATAAAAACTGCTACTGTAGATGAATGCTTCAAACTAGAAGAACAAAATTTGGTGAGCCAAGTGGGATTTGTGTCCTGATCATTAGCAACAAGTATCATCAAGATTGGGTGAAAAAATATTCGCTGGTATTTCGGAAACTCGTTATTTCTTAGAAGCTTGGCAACCCCTCTCAATGAAAGTGCTTTTCCACAGTCTGTGACTAGGGCTACTTGAAGAGGAAACAAACCATAGAGACAAATCTGAGAACTCCTTTATTTTGTCAAGTTTCAAAGAGCTACTACAAACCATGTTGGATTTAGAGTTCCAAATTCATCTTTCTATATAGGAGAGAACAGAGGGAAACCTAAATATAAAAACTGCTACTGTAGACGAACGCTTCAACCTAGAAGAACAAAATTTGGTGAGCCAAGTGGGATTTGTGTACTGATCATTACCACCAAGTATCATCAAGACTGGGTGAAAAAATATTTGCTGGTATTTCGGAAACTCGTTATTTCGTAGACTTGGCAACCCCTCTCAATGAAAGTGCTTTTCACAGTCTGTGCCTAGGGCTACTTGAAGAGGAAACAAACCATAGAGACAAAACTGAGAACTCCTTTATTTTGTCAAGTTTCAAAGAGCTACTACAAACCATGTTGGATTTAGAGTTCCAAATTCATCTATCTATATGGGAGAGAACAGAGAGAAACCTAAATATAAAAACTGCTACTGTAGACGAATGCTTCAACCTAGAAGAACAAAATTTAGTGAGCCAAGTGGGATTTGTGTACTGATCATTACCACCAAGTATTATCAAGATTCGGTGAAAAAATATTTGCTGGTATTTCGGCAACTCGTTATTTCTTAGAAGCTTGGCAACCCCTCTCAATGAAAGTGCTTTTCCACAGTCTGTGCCTAGTGCTACTTGAAGAGGAAACAAACCATAGAGACAAATCTGAGAACTCCTTTATTTTGTCAAGTTTCAAAGAGCTACTACAAACCATGTTGGATTTAGAGTTCCAAATTCATTTATCTATATAGGAGAGAACAGAGGGAAACCTAAATATAAAAATTGCTACTGTACACGAACGCTTCAACCTAGAAGAACTAAATTTGGTGAGCCAAGTGGGATTTGTGTACTGATCATTACCACCAAGTATCATCAAGATTGTGTGAAAAAATATTTGCTGGTATTTCGGAAACGCGTTATTTCTTAGAAGCTTGGCAACCCATCTCAATGAAAGTACTTTCCACAGTCAGTGCCTAGGGCTACTTGAAAAGGAAACAATCCATAGATACAAAACTGAGAACTCCTTTATTATGTCAAGTTTCAAGGAGCTACTACAAACCATGTTGGATTTAGAGTTCCAAATTCATCTATCTATATATGAGAGAACAGAGGGAAACCTAAATATAAAAACTGCTACTGTAGACGAACGCTTCAACCTAGAAGAACAAAATTTGGTGAGCCAAGTGGGAATTGTGTACTGATCATTACCACCAAGTATCATCAAGATTTGGTGAAAAAATATTTGCTGCTATTTCGGAAACTAGTTATTTCTTAGAAGCTTGTCAACCCATCTCAATGAAAGTGCTTTCCACAGTCTGTTCCTAGGGCTACTTGAAGAGGAAACAATCCATAGAGAGAAAACTGAGAATTCCTTTATTTTGTCAAGTTTCAAAGAGCTACTACAAACCATGTTGGATTTAGAGTTCCAAATTCATCTATCTATATAGGATAGAACAGAGGGAAACCTAAATATAAAAACTGCTACTGTAGACGAACGCTTCAACATAGAAGAACAAAATTTGGTGAGCCAAGTGGGATTTGAGTACTGATCATTACCACCAAGTATCATCAAGATTGGGTGAAAAAATATTTGCTGGTATTTCGGAAACTCGTTATTTCTTAGAAGATTGGCAACCCCTCTCAATGAAAGTGCTTTTCCACAGTCTGTGCCTAGGGCTACTTGAAGAGGAAACAAACCATAGAGACAAATCTGAGACCTCCTTTATTTTGTCAAGTTTCAAAGAGCTACTACAAACCATGTTGGATTTAGAGTTCCAAATTCATCTATCTATATAGGAGAGAACAGAGAGAAACCTAAATATAAAAACTGCTACTGTAGACGAACGCTTCAACCTAGAAGAACAAAATTTGGTGAGCCAAGTGGGATTTGTGTACTGATCATTACCACCAAGTATCAACAAGATTGTGTGAAAAAATATTTGCTGGTATTTCGGAAACTCGTTATTTCTTAGATGCTTGGCAACACATCTCCATGAAAGTGCTTTTCCACAGTCTGTGCCTAGGGCTACTTGAAGAGGAAACAATCCATAGAGACAAAAGTGAGAACTCCATTATATTGTCAAGTTTCAAAGAGCTACTACAAATCATGTTGGATTTAGAGTTCCAAATTCATCTATCTATATAGGAGAGAACAGAGTGAAACCTAAATATAAAAACTGCTACTGTAGACGAATGCTTCAACCTAGAAGAACAAAATTTGGTGAGCCAAGTGGGATTTGTGTACTTATCGTTACCACCAAGTATCATCAAGATTGGGTGAAAAAATATTTGCTGGTATTTCGGAAACTCGTTATTTCTTAGAAGCTTGGGAACCCCTCTCAATGAAAGTGCTTTTCCACAGTCTGTGCCTGGGGCTACTTGAAGAGGAAACAAACCATAGCGACAAAACTGAGAACTCCTTTATTTTTTCAAGTTTCAAAGAGCTACTACAAACCATGTTGGATTTAGAGTTCCAAATTCATCTTTCTATATAGGAGAGAACAGAGGGAACCCTAAATATAAAAACTGCTACTGTAGACGAACGCTTCAACCTAGAAGAACAAAATTTGGTGAGCCAAGTGGGATTTGTGTACTGATCATTAGCAACAAGCATCATCAAGATTGGGTGAAAAAATATTCGCTGGTATTTCGGAAACTCGTTATTTCTTAGAAGCTTGGCAACCCCTCTCAATGAAAGTACTTTTCCACAGTCTGTGCCTAGGGCTACTTGAAGAGGAAACAAACCATAGCGACAAATCTGAGAACTCCTTTATTTTGTCAATTTTCAAAGAGCTACTACAAACCATGTTGGATTTAGAGTTCCAAATTAATCTATCATTATATAGGAGAGAACAGAGGGAAACCTAAATATAAAAACTGATACTGTAGACGAACGCTTCAACCTAGAACACCCAAATTTGGTGAGCCAAGTGGGATTTGTATACTGGTCATTACCACCAAGTATCAACAAGATTGTGTGAAAAAATATTTGCTGGTATTTCGGAAACTCGTTATTTCTTAGAAGCTTGGCAACCCATATCAATGAAAGTGCTTTCCACAGTCTGTGCCTAGGGCTACTTTAAGAGGAAACAAACCATAGAGACAAAACTGAGAACTCCTTTGTTTGTCAAGTTTCAAAGAGCTACTACAAACCATGTTGGATTTAGAGTTCCAAATTCATCTATCTATATAGGAGAGAACAGAGGGAAACCTAAATATAAAAACTGCTACTGTAGAAGAACGCTTCAACCTAGAAGAACAAAATTTGGTGAGCCAAGTGGGATTTGTGTACTGATCATTACCACCAAGTATCATCAAGATTGGGTGAAAAAATATTTGCTGGTAATTCGGAAACTCGTTATTTCTTAGAAGCTTCGGAACCCCTCTCCATGAAAGTTCTTTTCCACAGTCTGTGCGTAGGGCTACTTGAAGAGGAAACAAACCATAGAGAAAAATCTGAGAACTTCTTTATTTTGTCAAGTTTCAAAGAGCTACTACAAACCATGTTGGATTTAGAGTTTCAAATTCATCTATCTATATAGGAGAGAACAGAGAGAAACCTAAATATAAAAACTGCTACTGTAGACGAACGCTTCAACCTAGAAGACAAAATTGGTGAGCCAAGTGGGATTTGTATAGTGATCATTACAACCAAGTATCATCAAGATTGGGTGAAAAAATATTTGCTGGTATTTCGGAAACTCGTTATTTCTTAGAAGCTTGTCAACCCATCTCAATGAAAGTGCTTTCCACAGTCTGTGCCTAGGGCTACTTGAAGAGGAAACAATCCATAGAGAGAAAACTTAGAACTGCTTTGTTTTGTCAAGTTTCAAAGAGCTACTACAAACCATGTTGGATTTAGAGTTCCAAATTCATCTATCTATATATGAGATAACAGAGTGAAACCTAAATATAAAAACTGCTACTGTAGACGAACGCTTCAACCTAGAAGAACAAAATTTAGTGAGCCAAGTGGGATTTGTGTACTGATCATTACCACAAAGTATCATCAAGATTGGGTGAAAAAATATTTGCTGGTATTTCGGAAACTCGTTATTTCTTAGAAGCTTGGGAAACCCTCTCAATGAAAGTGCTTTTCCACATTCTGTGCCTGGGGCTACTTGAAGAAAAAAAAAACCATAGCGACAAAACTGAGAACTCCTTTATTTTGTCAAGTTTCAAAGAGCTACTACAAACCATGTTGGATTTAGAGTTCCAAATTCATCTTTCTATATAGGAGAGAACAGAGGGAAACCTAAATATAAAAACTGCTACTGTAGATGAACGCTTCAACCTAGAAGAACAAAATTTGGTGAGCCAAGTGGGATTTGTGTACTGATCTTTAGCAACAAGTATCATGAAGATTGGGTGAAAAAATATTTGCTGCTATTTCGGAAACTCGAAATTTCTTAGAAATTTGGCAGCCCCTCTCAATGAAAGTGCTTTACCACAGTCTGTGCCTAGGGCTACTTGAAGAGGAAACAAACCATAGAGACAAAACTGAGAACTCCTTTATTTTGTCATGTTTCAAAGAGCTACTACAAACCATGTTGGATTTAGAGTTCCAAATTCATCTATTTATATGGGAGAGAACAGAGGAAAACCTAAATATAAAAACTGCTACTGTAGACGAACGCTTCAACCTAGAAGAACAAAATTTGGGGAGCCAAGTGGGATTTGTGTACTGATCATTACCACCAAGTATCATCAAGATTGTGTGAAAAAATATTTGCTGGTATTTCGGAAACTCGTTATTTCTTAGAAGCTTGGCAACCCCTCTCAATGAAAGTGCTTTTCCACAGTCTGTGCCTAGGGCTACTTGAAGAGGAAACAAACCATAGAGACAAATCTGAGACCTCCTTTATTTTGTCAAGTTTCAAAGAGCTACTACAAACCATTTTGGATTTAGAGTTCCAAATTCATCTATCTATATAGGAGAGAACAGAGAGAAACCTAAATATAAAAACTGCTACTGTAGACGAACGCTTCAACCTAGAAGAACAAAATTTCGTGAGCCAAGTGGGATTTGTGTACTGATCTTTACCACCAAGTATCAACAAGATTGTGTGAAAAAATATTTGCTGGTATTTCGGAAACTCGTTATTTCTTAGAAGCTTGGCAACACATCTCAATGAAAGTGCTTTTCCACAGTCTGTGCCTAGGGCTACTTGAAGAGGAAACAAACCAGAGAGACAAAAGTGAGAACTCCTTTATATTGTCAAGTTTCAAAGAGCTACTACAAACCATGTTGGATTTAGAGTTCCAAATTCAACTATTTATATGGGAGAGAACAGAGGGAAACCTAAATATAAAAACTGCTACTGTAGACGAACGCTTCAACCCAGAAGAACAAAATTTGGGGAGCCAAGTGGGATTTGTTTACTGATCATTACCACCAAGTATCATCAAGATTGTGTGAAAAAATATTTGCTGGTATTTCGGAAACTCGTTATTTCTTAGAAGCTTGGCAACCCATCTCAATGAAAGTGCTTTTCCACAGTCTGTGCCTAGGGCTACTTGAAGAGGAAACAAACCATAAAGACAAAATTGAGAACTCCTTTATTTTGTCAAGTTTCAAAGAGCTACTACAAACCATGTTGGATTTAGAGTTCCAAATTCATCTATCTATATAGGAGAGAACAGAGGGAAACCTAAATATAAAAACTGCTACTGTAGACGAACGCTTCAACCTAGAAGAACAAAATTTGGTGAGCCAAGTGGGATTTGTGCACTGATCATTACCACCAAGTATCATCAAGATTTGGTGAAAAAATATTTGCTGGTATTTCGGAAACTAGTTATTTCTTGGAAGCTTGGCAACCCATCTCAGTGAAAGTGCTTTCCACAGTCTGTGCCTAGGGCTACTTGAAGAGGAAACAATCCATAGAGAGAAAACTGAGAACTGCTTTGTTTTGTCAAGTTTCAAAGAGCTACTACAAACGATGTTGGATTTAGAGTTCCAAATTCATCTATCTATATATGAGAGAACAGAGTGAAACCTAAATATAAAAACTGCTACTGTAGACGAACGCTTCAACCTAGAAGAACAAAATTTGGTGAGCCAAGTGGGATTTGTGTACTGATCATTACCACCAAGTATCAACAAGATTGGGTGAAAAAATATTTGCTGGTATTTCGGAAACTCGTTATTTCTTAGAAGCTTGGGAACCCCTCTCAATGAAAGTGCTTATCCACAGTCTATGCCTGAGGCTACTTGAAGAGGAAACAAACCATAGCGACAAAACTGAGAACTCCTTTATTTTGTCAAGTTTCAAAGAGCTACTACAAACCATGTTGGATTTAGAGTTCCAAATTCATCTTTCTATATAGGAGAGAACAGAGGGAAACCTAAATATAAAAACTGCTACTGTAGACGAACGCTTCAACCTAGAAGAACAAAATTTGGTGAGCCAAGTGGGATTTGTGTACTGATCATTACCACCAAGTATCATCAAGACTGGGTGAAAAAATATTTGGTGGTATTTCGGAAACTCGTTATTTCGTAGACTTGGCAACCCCTCTCAATGAAAGTGCTTTTCACAGTCTGTGCCTAGGGCTACTTGAAGAGGAAACAAACCATAGAGACAAAACTGAGAACTCCTTTATTTTGTCAAGTTTCAAAGAGCTACTACAAACCATGTTGGATTTAGAGTTCCAAATTCATCTATCTATATGGGAGAGAACAGAGAGAAACCTAAATATGAAAACTGCTACTGTAGACGAATGCTTCAACCTAGAAGAACAAAATTTAGTGAGCCAAGTGGGATTTGTGTACTGATCATTACCACCAAGTATTATCAAGATTCGGTGAAAAAATATTTGCTGGTATTTCGGCAACTCGTTATTTCTTAGAAGCTTGGCAACCCCTCTCAATGAAAGTGCTTTTCCACAGTCTGTGCCTAGTGCTACTTGAAGAGGAAACAAACCATAGAGACAAATCTGAGAACTCCTTTATTTTGTCAAGTTTCAAAGAGCTACTACAAACCATGTTGGATTTAGAGTTCCAAATTCATTTATCTATATAGGAGAGAACAGAGGGAAACCTAAATATAAAAATTGCTACTGTACACGAACGCTTCAACCTAGAAGAACTAAATTTGGTGAGCCAAGTGGGATTTGTGTACTGATCATTACCACCAAGTATCATCAAGATTGTGTGAAAAAATATTTGCTGGTATTTCGGAAACGCGTTATTTCTTAGAAGCTTGGCAACCTATCTCAATGAAAGTACTTTCCACAGTCAGTGCCTAGGGCTACTTGAAAAGGAAACAATCCATAGATACAAAACTGAGAACTCCTTTATTTTGTCAAGTTTCAAGGAGCTACTACAAACCATGTTGGATTTAGAGTTCCAAATTCATCTATCTATATATGAGAGAACAGAGGGAAACCTAAATATAAAAACTGCTACTGTAGACGAACGCTTCAACCTAGAAGAACAAAATTTGGTGAGCCAAGTGGGAATTGTGTACTGATCATTACCACCAAGTATCATCAAGATTTGGTGAAATAATATTTGCTGGTATTTCGGAAACTAGTTATTTCTTAGAAGCTTGTCAACCCATCTCAATGAAAGTGCTTTCCACAGTCTGTTCCTAGGGCTACTTGAAGAGGAAACAATCCATAGAGAGAAAACTGAGAATTCCTTTATTTTGTCAAGTTTCAAAGAGCTACTACAAACCATGTTGGATTTAGAGTTCCAAATTCATCTATCTATATAGGATAGAACAGAGGGAAACCTAAATATAAAAACTGCTACTGTAGACGAACGCTTCAACATAGAAGAACAAAATTTGGTGAGCCAAGTGGGATTTGAGTACTGATCATTACCACCAAGTATCATCAAGATTGGGTGAAAAAATATTTGCTGGTATTTCGGAAACTCGTTATTTCTTAGAAGATTGGCAACCCCTCTCAATGAAAGTGCTTTTCCACAGTCTGTGCCTAGGGCTACTTGAAGAGGAAACAAACCATAGAGACAAATCTGAGACCTCCTTTATTTTGTCAAGTTTCAAAGAGCTACTACAAACCATGTTGGATTTAGAGTTCCAAATTCATCTATCTATATAGGAGAGAACAGAGAGAAACCTAAATATAAAAACTGCTACTGTAGACGAACGCTTCAACCTAGAAGAACAAAATTTGGTGAGCCAAGTGGGATTTGTGTACTGATCATTACCACCAAGTATCAACAAGATTGTGTGAAAAAATATTTGCTGGTATTTCGGAAACTCGTTATTTCTTAGATGCTTGGCAACACATCTCAATGAAAGTGCTTTTCACAGTCTGTGCCTAGGGCAACTTGAAGAGGAAACAATCCATAGAGACAAAAGTGAGAACTCCATTATATTGTCAAGTTTCAAAGAGCTACTACAAATCATGTTGGATTTAGAGTTCCAAATTCATCTATCTATATAGGAGAGAACAGAGTGAAACCTAAATATAAAAACTGCTACTGTAGACGAATGCTTCAACCTAGAAGAACAAAATTTGGTGAGCCAAGTGGGATTTGTGTACTTATCGTTACCACCAAGTATCATCAAGATTGGGTGAAAAAATATTTGCTGGTATTTCGGAAACTCGTTATTTCTTAGAAGCTTGGGAACCCCTCTCAATGAAAGTGCTTTTCCACAGTCTGTGCCTGGGGCTACTTGAAGAGGAAACAAACCATAGCGACAAAACTGAGAACTCCTTTATTTTTTCAAGTTTCAAAGAGCTACTACAAACCTTGTTGGATTTAGAGTTCCAAATTCATCTTTCTATATAGGAGAGAACAGAGGGAACCCTAAATATAAAAACTGCTACTGTAGACGAACGCTTCAACCTAGAAGAACAAAATTTGGTTAGCCAAGTGGGATTTGTGTACTGATCATTAGCAACAAGCATCATCAAGATTGGGTGAAAAAATATTCGCTGGTATTTCGGAAACTCGTTATTTCTTAGAAGCTTGGCAACCCCTCTCAATGAAAGTACTTTTCCACAGTCTGTGCCTAGGGCTACTTGAAGAGGAAACAAACCATAGCGACAAATCTGAGAACTCCTTTATTTTGTCAATTTTCAAAGAGCTACTACAAACCATGTTGGATTTAGAGTTCCAAATTAATCTATCATTATATAGGAGAGAACAGAGGGAAACCTAAATATAAAAACTGATACTGTAGACGAACGCTTCAACCTAGAACACCCAAATTTGGTGAGCCAAGTGGGATTTGTATACTGGTCATTACCACCAAGTATCAACAAGATTGTGTGAAAAAATATTTGCTGGTATTTCGGAAACTCGTTATTTCTTAGAAGCTTGGCAACCCATATCAATGAAAGTGCTTTCCACAGTCTGTGCCTAGGGCTACTTTAAGAGGAAACAAACCATAGAGACAAAAATGAGAACTCCTTTGTTTGTCAAGTTTCAAAGAGCTACTACAAACCATGTTGGATTTAGAGTTCCAAATTCATCTATCTATATAGGAGAGAACAGAGGGAAACCTAAATATAAAAACTGCTACTGTAGAAGAACGCTTCAACCTAGAAGAACAAAATTTGGTGAGCCAAGTGGGATTTGTGTACTGATCATTACCACCAAGTATCATCAAGATTGGGTGAAAAAATATTTGCTGGTAATTCGGAAACTCGTTATTTCTTAGAAGCTTCGGAACCCCTCTCCATGAAAGTTCTTTTCCACAGTCTGTGCGTAGGGCTACTTGAAGAGGAAACAAACCATAGAGAAAAATCTGAGAACTTCTTTATTTTGTCAAGTTTCAAAGAGCTACTACAAACCATGTTGGATTTAGAGTTTCAAATTCATCTATCTATATAGGAGAGAACAGAGAGAAACCTAAATATAAAAACTGCTACTGTAGACGAACGCTTCAACCTAGAAGACAAAATTGGTGAGCCAAGTGGGATTTGTATAGTGATCATTACAACCAAGTATCATCAAGATTGGGTGAAAAAATATTTGCTGGTATTTCGGAAACTCGTTATTTCTTAGAAGCTTGTCAACCCATCTCAATGAAAGTGCTTTCCACAGTCTGTGCCTAGGGCTACTTGAAGAGGAAACAATCCATAGAGAGAAAACTGAGAACTGCTTTGTTTTGTCAAGTTTCAAAGAGCTACTACAAACCATGTTGGATTTAGAGTTCCAAATTCATCTATCTATATATGAGATAACAGAGTGAAACCTAAATATAAAAACTGCTACTGTAGACGAACGCTTCAACCTAGAAGAACAAAATTTAGTGAGCCAAGTGGGATTTGTGTACTGATCATTACCACAAAGTATCATCAAGATTGGGTGAAAAAATATTTGCTGGTATTTCGGAAACTCGTTATTTCTTAGAAGCTTGGGAAACCCTCTCAATGAAAGTGCTTTTCCACATTCTGTGCCTGGGGCTACTTGAAGAAAAAAAAAACCATAGCGACAAAACTGAGAACTCCTTTATTTTGTCAAGTTTCAAAGAGCTACTACAAACCATGTTGGATTTAGAGTTCCAAATTCATCTTTCTATATAGGAGAGAACAGAGGGAAACCTAAATATAAAAACTGCTACTGTAGATGAACGCTTCAACCTAGAAGAACAAAATTTGGTGAGCCAAGTGGGATTTGTGTACTGATCTTTAGCAACAAGTATCATGAAGATTGGGTGAAAAAATATTTGCTGCTATTTCGGAAACTCGAAATTTCTTAGAAATTTGGCAGCCCCTCTCAATGAAAGTGCTTTACCACAGTCTGTGCCTAGGGCTACTTGAAGAGGAAACAAACCATAGAGACAAAACTGAGAACTCCTTTATTTTGTCATGTTTCAAAGAGCTACTACAAACCATGTTGGATTTAGAGTTCCAAATTCATCTATTTATATGGGAGAGAACAGAGGGAAACCTAAATATAAAAACTGCTACTGTAGACGAACGCTTCAACCCAGAAGAACAAAATTTGGGGAGCCAAGTGGGATTTGTTTACTGATCATTACCACCAAGTATCATCAAGATTGTGTGAAAAAATATTTGCTGGTATTTCGGAAACTCGTTATTTCTTAGAAGCTTGGCAACCCATCTCAATGAAAGTGCTTTTCCACAGTCTGTGCCTAGGGCTACTTGAAGAGGAAACAAACCATAAAGACAAAATTGAGAACTCCTTTATTTTGTCAAGTTTCAAAGAGCTACTACAAACCATGTTGGATTTAGAGTTCCAAATTCATCTATCTATATAGGAGAGAACAGAGAGAAACCTAAATATAAAAACTGCTACTGTAGACGAACGCTTCAACCTAGAAGAACAAAATTTGGTGAGCCAAGTGGGATTTGTGCACTGATCATTACCACCAAGTATCATCAAGATTTGGTGAAAAAATATTTGCTGGTATTTCGGAAACTAGTTATTTCTTGGAAGCTTGGCAACCCTTCTCAATGAAAGTGCTTTCCACAGTCTGTGCCTAGGGCTACTTGAAGAGGAAACAATCCATAGAGAGAAAACTGAGAACTGCTTTGTTTTGTCAAGTTTCAAAGAGCTACTACAAACGATGTTGGATTTAGAGTTCCAAATTCATCTATCTATATATGAGAGAACAGAGTGAAACCTAAATATAAAAACTGCTACTGTAGACGAACGCTTCAACCTAGAAGAACAAAATTTGGTGAGCCAAGTGGGATTTGTGTACTGATCATTACCACCAAGTATCAACAAGATTGGGTGAAAAAATATTTGCTGGTATTTCGGAAACTCGTTATTTCTTAGAAGCTTGGGAACCCCTCTCAATGAAAGTGCTTATCCACAGTCTATGCCTGAGGCTACTTGAAGAGGAAACAAACCATAGCGACAAAACTGAGAACTCCTTTATTTTGTCAAGTTTCAAAGAGCTACTACAAACCATGTTGGATTTAGAGTTCCAAATTCATCTTTCTATATAGGAGAGAACAGAGGGAAACCTAAATATAAAAACTGCTACTGTAGACGAACGCTTCAACCTAGAAGAACAAAATTTGGTGAGCCAAGTGGGATTTGTGTACTGATCATGACCACCAAGTATCATCAAGATTGGGGAAAAAATATTTGTTGGTATTTCGGAAACTCGTTATTTCTTAGAAGCTTGGGAACCCCTCTCAATGAAAGTGCTTTTCCACAGTCTGTGCCTAGGGCTACTTGATGAGGAAACAAACCATAGAGACAAATCTGAGAACTCCTTTATTTTGTCAAGTTTCAAAGAGCTACTGCAAACCATGTTGGATTTAGAGTTCCAAATTCATCTATCTATATAGGAGAGAACAGAGAGAAATCTAAATATAAAAACTGCTACTGTAGACGAACGCTTCAACCTAGAAGACCAAAATTTGGTGAGCCAAGTGGGATTTGTGTACTGATCATTACCACCAAGTATCATCAAGACTGGGTGAAAAAATATTTGCTGGTATTTCGGAAAATTGTTATTTCTTAGAAGCTTGGCAACCCATCTCAATGAAAGTGCTTTCCACAGTCTGTGTCTAGGGCTTCTTTAAGACTAAACAAACCATAGAGACAAAACTGAGAACTCCTTTATTTTGTCAAGTTTCAAAGAGCTACTACAAACCATGTTGGATTTAGAGTTCCAAATTCATCTATCTATATAGGAGAGAACATAGGGAAACCTAAATATAAAAACTGCTACTGTAGACAAACGCTTCAACCTAGAAGAACAAAATTTGGTGAGCCAAGTGGGATTTGTGTACTGATCATTACCACCAAGTATCAACAAGATTGTGTGAAAAAATATTTGCTGGTATTTCGGACACTCGTTATTTCTTGGAAGCTTGGCAACCCCTTTCAATAAAAGTGCTTTTCCCGAGTCTCTGCCTAGGGCTACTTAAAGAGGAAACAAACCATAGAGACAGAACTGAGAATTCCTTTATTTTGTCAAGTTTCAAAGAGCTACTACAAACCATGTTGGATTTAGAGTTCCAAATTCATCTATCTATATAGGAGAGAACAGAGGGAAACCTAAATATAAAAACTGCTACTGTAGACGAACGCTTCAACCTAGAAGACCAAAATTTGGTGAGCCAAGTGGGATTTGTGTACTGATCATTACCACCAAGTATCAACAAGATTGTGTGAAAAAAATATTTGCTGGTATTTCGGAAACTCGTTATTTCTTAGAAGCTTGGCAACCCCTCTCAATGAAAGTGCTTTTCCACAGTCTGTGCCTAGGGCTACTTGAAGAGGAAACAAACCATAGAGACAAATCTGAGACCTCCTTTATTTTGTCAAGTTTCAAAGAGCTACTACAAACCATGTTGGATTTAGAGTTCCAAATTCATCTATCTATATAGGAGAGAACAGAGAGAAACCTAAATATAAAACTGCTATTGTAGACGAACGCTTCAACCTAGAAGAACAAAATTTGGTGAGCCAAGTGGGATTTGTATACTGATCATTACCACCAAGTATCAACAAGATTTGTGAAAAAATATTTGCTGGTATTTCGGAAACTCGTTATTTCTTGGAAGCTTGGCAACCCCTTTCAATAAAAGTGCTTTTCCCGAGTCTCTGCCTAGGGCTACTTAAAGAGGAAACAAACCATAGAGACAGAACTGAGAATTCCTTTATTTTGTCAAGTTTCAAAGAGCTACTACAAACCATGTTGGATTTAGAGTTCCAAATTCATCTATCTATATATGAGAGAACAGAGTGAAACCTAAATATAAAAACTGCTACTGTAGACGAACGCTTCAACCTAGAAGAACAAAATTTGGTGAGCCAAGTGGGATTTGTGTACTTATCATTACCACCAAGTATCATCAAGATTGGGTGAAAAAATATTTGCTGGTATTTCGGAAACTCGTTATTTCTTAGAAGCTTGGCAACCCATCTCAATGAAAGTGCTTTCCACAGTCTGTGCCTGGGGCTACTTGAAGAGGAAACAAACCATAGCGACAAAACTGAGAACTCCTTTGTTTTGTCAAGTTTCAAAGGGCTACTTCAAACCATGTTGGATTTAGAGTTCCAAATTCATCTTTCTATATAGGAGAGAACAGAGGAAAACCTAAATATAAAAACTGCTACTGTAGACGAACGCTTCAACCTAGAAGAACAAAATTTGGTGAGCCAAGTGGGATTTGTGTACTGATCATTAGCAACAAGTATCATCAAGATTGGGTGAAAAAATATTCGCTGGTATTTCGGAAACTCGTTATTTCTTAGAAGCTTGGCAACCCCTCTCAATGAAAGTGCTTTTCCACAGTCTGTGCCTAGGGCTACTTGAAGAGGAAACAAACCGTAGAGACAAATCTGAGAACTCCTTTATTTTGTAAAGTTTCAAAGAGCTACTACAAACCATGTTGGATTTAGAGTTCCAAATTCATCTATCTATATAGGAGAGAACAGAGAGAAACCTAAATATAAAAACTGCTATTGTAGACGAACGCTTCAACCTAGAAGAACAAAATTTGGTGAGCCAAGTGGGATTTGTGTACTGATCATTACCACCAAGTATCATCAAGATTGTGTGAAAAAATATTTGCTGGTATTTCGGAAACTCGTTATTTCTTAGAAGCTTGGCAACCCCTCTCAATGAAAGTGCTTTTCCACAGTCTGTGCCTAGGGCTACATGAAGAGGAAACAAACCATAGAGAAAATCTGAGACCTCCTTTATTTTGTCAAGTTTCAAAGAGCTACTACAAACCATGTTGGATTTAGAGTTCCAAATTCATCTATCTATATTGGAGAGAACAGAGAGAAACCTAAATATAAAAACTGCTACTGTAGACGAACGCTTCTACCTAGAAGAACAAAATTTGGTGAGCCAAGTGGGATTTGTGTACTGATCATTACCTACAAGTATCAACAAGATTGTGTGAAAAAATATTTGCTGGTATTTCGGAAACTCTTTATTTCTTAGAAGCTTGGCAACCCATCTCAATGAAAGTGCTTTTCCACAGTCTGTGCCAAGGGCTACTTGAAGAGGAAACAAACCATAGAGAGAAAACTGAGAACTCCTTTATTTTGTCAAGTTTCAAAGAGCTACTACAAACCATGTTGGATTTAGAGTTCCAAATTCATCTATCTATATATGAGAGAACAGAGTGACCTAAATATAAAAACTGCTACTGTAGAAGAACGCTTCAACCTAGAAGAACAAAATTTGGTGAGCCAAGTGGGATTTGTGTACCTATCATTACCACCAAGTATCATCAAGATTGGGTGAAAAAATGTTTGCTGGTATTTCGGAAACTCGTTATTTCTTAGAAGCTTGGGAACCCCTCTCAATGAAAGTGCTTTTCCACAGTCTGTGCCTGGGGCTACTTGAAGAGGAAACAAACCATAGCGACAAAACTGAGAACTCTTTATTTTGTCAAGTTTCAAAGAGCTACTACAAACCATGTTGGATTTAGAGTTCCAAATTCATCTTTCTATATAGGAGAGAACAGAGGGAAACCTAAATATAAAAACAGCTACTGTAGACGAACGCTTCAACCTAGAAGAACAAAATTTGGTGAGCCAAGTGGGATTTGTGTACTAATCATTAGCAACAAGTATCGTCAAGATTGGGTGAAAAAATATTCGCTGGTTTCGGAAACTCGTTATTTCTTAGAAGCTTGGCAACCCCTCTCAATGAAAGTGCTTTTCCACAGTCTGTGCCTAGGGCTACTTGAAGAGGAAACAAACCATAGAGACAAATCTGAGAACTCCTTTATTTTGTCAAGTTTCAAAGAGCTACTACAAACCATGTTGGATTTAGAGTTCCAAATTCATCTATCTATATAGGGGAGAACAGAGGGAAACTTAAATATAAAAACTGCTACTGTAGACGAACGCTTCAACCTAGAAGAACAAAATTTGGTAAGCCAAGTGTGATTTGTGTACTGATCATTACCACCAAGTATCATCAAGATTGGGTGAAAAAATATTTGCTGGTATTTCGGAAACTCGTTATTTCTTAGAAGCTTGGCAACCCATCTCAACGAAAGTGCTTTCCACAGTCTGTGCCTAGGGCTACTTGAAGAGGAAACAATCCATAGAGACAAAACTGAGAACTCCTTTATTTTGTCAAGTGTCAACAAGCTACTACAAACCATGATGGATTTAGAGTTCCAAATTCATCTATCTATATAGGAGAGAACAGAGGGAAACCTAAATATAAAAACTGCTACTGTACATGAACGCTTCAACCTAGAAGAACTAAATTTGGTGAGCCAAGTGGGTTTTGTGTACTGATCATGACCACCAAGTATCAACAAGATTGTGTGAAAAAATATTTGCTGGTATTTCGGAAACGCGTTATTTCTTAGAAGCTTGGCAACCCATCTCAATGAAATTGCTTTCCACAGTCTGTGCCTAGGGCTACTTGAAGAGGAAACAATCCATAGAGACAAAACTGAGAACTCCTTTATTTTGTCAAGTTTCAATGAGCTACTACAAACCATGTTGGATTTAGAGTTCCAAATTCATCTATCTATATATGAGAGAACAGAGTGAAACCTAAATATAAAAACTGCTACTGTAGACGAACGCTTCAACCTAGAAGAACAAAATTTGGTGAGTCAAGTGGGATTTGTGTACTGATTATGACCACCAAGTATCATCAAAATTGGGTAAAAAAATATTTGCTGGTATTTCGGAAACTCGTTATTTCTTAGAAGCTTCTGAACCCCTCTAAATGAAAGTGCTTTTCCACAGTCTGTGCCTAGGGCTACTTGAAGAGGAAACAAACCATAGCGACAAAACTGAGAACTCCTTTATTTTGTCAAGTTTCAAAGAGCTACTACAAACCATGTTGGATTTAGAGTTCCAAATTCATCTTTCTATATAGGAGAGAACAGAGGGAAACCTAAATATATAAACTGCTACTGTAGACGAACGCTTCAACCTAGAAGAACAAAATTTGGTGAGCCAAGTGGGATTTGTGTACTGATCATTAGCACCAAGTATCATCAAGATTGGGTGAAAAAATATTTGCTGGTATTTCGGAAACTCGTAATTTCTTAGAAGCTTGGCAACCCCTCTCAATGAAAGTGCTTTTCCACAGTCGGTGCCTAGGGCTACTTGAAGAGGAAACAAACCATAGAGACAAAACTGAAAACTCCTTTATTTTGTCAAGTTTCAAAGAGCTGCTAAAAACCATGTTGGATTTAGAGTTCCAAATTCATCTATCTATATAGGAGAGAACAGAGAGAAACCTAAATATAAAAACTGCTACTGTAGACGAACGCTTCAACTTAGAAGAACAAAGTTTGGTGAGCCAAGTGGGATTTTTGTACTGATCATTACCACCAAGTATCATCAAGTTGGGTGAAAAAATATTTGCTGGTATTTCGGAAACTCGTTATTTCTTAGAAGCTTGGCAACCCATCTCAATGAAAGTGCTTTCCACAGTCTGTGCCTAGGGCTACTTTAAGAAGAAACAAACCATAGAGAGAAAACTGAGAACTCCTTTATTTTGTCAAGTTTCAAAGAGCTACTACAAACCATGTTGGATATAGAGTTCCAAATTCATCTATCTATATAGGAGAGAACAGAGGGAAACCTAAATATAAAAACTGCTACTGTAGACGAACGCTTCAACGTAGAAGAACAAAATTTGGTGAGCCAAGTTGGATTTGTGTACTGATCATTACCACCAAGTATCATGGAGATTGTGTGAAAAAATATTTGCTGGTATTTCGGAAACTCGTTATTTCTTAGAAGCGTGGCAACCCCTCTCAATGAAAGTGGTTTTCCACAGTCTGTGCCTAGGGCTACTTGAAGAGGAAACAAACCACAGAGATAGAACTCAGAATTCCTTTATTTTGTGAAGTTTCAAAGAGCTACTACAAACCATGTTGGATTTAGAGTTCCAAATTCATCTATCTATATATGAGAGAACAGAGTAAAACCTAAATATAAAAACTGCTACTGTAGACGAACGCTTCAACCTAGAAGAACAAAATTTGGTGAGCCAAGTGGGATTTGTGTACTGATCATTACCACCAAGTATCATCAAGATTGGGTGAAAAAATATTTGCTGGTATTTTGGAAACTCGTTATTTCTTAGAAGCTTTGCAACCCATCTCAGTGAAAGTGCTTTCCACAGTCTGTGCCTAGGAGTACTTGAAGAGGAAACAAACCATAGAGACAAAACTGAGAACTTTTTTATTTTATCAAGTTTCAAAGAGCTACTACAGTGCATGTTGGATTTAGAGTTCCAAATTCATCTATCTATATAGGAGAGAACAGAGGGAAACCTAAATGTAAAAACTGCTACTGTAGACGAAAGCTTCAAACTAGAAGAACAAAATTTGGGGAGCCAAGTGGGATTTGTGTACTGATCATTACCACCAAGTATCATCATGATTGGGTGAAAAAATATTTGCTGGTATTTTGGAATCTCGTTATTTATTAGAAGCTTGGCAACCCATCTCAGTGAAAGTGCTTTCCACATTATATGCCTAGGGCTACGTGAAGAGGAAACTAACCATAAAGACAAAACTGAGAACTCCTTTATTTTGTCAAGTTTCAAGGAGCTACTACAAACCATGTTGGATTTAGAGTTCCAAATTCATCTATCTATATAGGAGAGAACAGAGGGAAACCTAAATATAAAAACTGCAACTGTAGACGAAAGCTTCAAACTAGAAGAACAAAATTTGGTTAGCCAAATGGGATTTGTGTACTGATCATTACCACCAAGTATCATCAAGATTGGGTGAAAAAATATTTGCTGGTATTTCGGAAACTCGTAATATCTTAGAAGCTTGGCAACCCCTCTCAATGAAAGTGCTTTTCCACAGTCTGTGCCTAGGGCTACTTGAAGAGGAAACAAACCATAGAGACAAAACTGAGAACTCCTTTATTTTGTCAAGTTTCAAAGAAGCTACTACAAACCTTGTTGGATTTAGAGTTCCAAATTCATCTATCTATATAGGAGAGAACAGAGGGAAACCTAACTATAAAAACTGCTACTGTAGACGAACGCTTCAACCTAGAAGAACAAAATTTGGTGAGCCAAGTGGGATTTGTGTACTGATCATTAGCAACAAGTATCATCAAGATTGGGTGAAGAAATATTTGCTGGTATTTCGGAAACTCCTTATTTCTTAGAAGCTTGGCAACCCCTCTAAATGAAAGTGCTTTTCCACAGTCTGTCCTTAGGGCTTCTTGAAGAGGAATCAAACCATAGAGACAAAACTGAGAACTCCTTTATTTTATCAAGTTTCAAAGAGCTACTACAAACCATGTGGGATTTAGAGTTCCAAATTCATCTATCTATATAGGAGAGAACAGAGGGAAACCTAACTATAAAAGCTGCTACTGTAGACGAATGCATTAACCTAGAAGAACAAAATTTGGTGAGCCAAGTGGGATTTGTGTACTGATCATTACCACCAAGTATCATTAAGATTGGGTGAAAAAATATTTGCTGGTATTTTGGAAACTCGTTATTTCTTAGATGCTTGGCAACCCATCTCAGTGAAAGTGCTTCCCACAGTCTGTGCCTAGGACAACTTGAAGAGGAAACAAACCATAGAGACAAAACCGAGAACTTTTTTATTTTATCAAGTTTCAAAGAGCTACTACAAACCATGTTGGATTTAGAGTTCCAAATTTATCTATCTATATAGGACAGAACAGATGGAAACCTAAATATAAAAACTGCTACTGTAGACGAAAGCTTCAAACTAGAAGAACAAAATTTGGTGAGCCAAGTGGGATTTGAGTACTGATCATTACCACCATGTATCATCAAGTTTGGGTGAAAAAATATTTGCTGGTATTTCAGAAACTCGTTATTTCTTAGAAGCCTCTCTACCCATCTCAATGAAAGTACATTTCCACAGTCTGTGCCTAGGGCTACTTGAAGAGGAAACAAACCATAGAGACAAAACTGAGAACTCCTTCATTTTGTCAAGTTTCAAAGAGCTACTACAAACCATGTTGGATTTAGAGTTCCAAATTCATCTATCTATATAGGACAGAACAGAGGGAAACCTAAATATAAAAACTGCTACTGTAGACGAACGCTTCAACCTAGAAGAACAAAATTTGGTGAGCAAGTGGGATTTGTGTACTGATCATTACCACCAAGTATCATCAAGATTGGGTGAAAAATATTTGCTGGTATTTTTGAAACTCGTAATTTCTAAGAAGCTTGGCAACCCCTCTCAATGAAAGTGCTTTTCCACAGTCTGTGCCTAGGGCTACTTGAAGAGGAAACAAACCATAGAGACAAAACTGAGAACTCCTTTATTTTGTCAAGTTTCAAAGAGCTACTACAAACCATGTTGGATTTAGAGTTCCAAATTCATCTATCTATGTATGAGAGAACAGAGGGAAACCTAACTATAAAAACTGCTACTGTAGACGAACGCATCAACCTAGAAGAACAAAATTTGGTGAGCCAAGTTGGATTTGTGTACTGATCATTACCACCAAGTATAATCAAGATTGGGTGAAGAAATATTTGCTGGTATTTTGGAAACTCGTTATTTCTTAGAAGCTTGGCAACAAATCTCAGTGAAAGTGCTTTTCACAGTCTGTGCCTAGGACTACTTGAAGAGGAAACAAACCATAGAGACAAAACTGAGAACGTTTTTATTTTATCAAGTTTCAAAGTGCTATAACAAACCATGTTGGATTTAGAGTTCCAAATTCATCTATCTATATAGGAGAGAACAGAGGGAAACCTAAATATAAAAACTGCTACTGTAGACGAAAGCTTCAAACTAGAAGAACAAAATTTGGTGAGCCAAGTGGGATTTGTGTACTGATCATTACCACCAAGTATCATCAAGTTTGGGTGAAAAAATATTTGCTGGTATTTCAGAAACTCGTTATTTCTTAGAAGCTTCTCAACCCATCTCAATGAAAGTGCTTTTCCGCAGTCTGTGCCTAGGGGTACTTGAAGAGGAAACAAACCATAGAGACAAAACTGAGAACTCCTTTATTTTGTCAAGTTTCAAAGAGCTACTACACACCATGTTGGATTTAGAGTTCCAAATTCATCTATCTATATAGGAGAGAACACCGGGAAACCTAAATATAAAAACTGCTACTGTAGACGAACGCTTCAACCTAGAAGAACAAAATTTGGTGAGCCAAGTGGCATTTGTGTACTGATCTTACCACCAAGTATCATCAAGATTGGGTGAAAATATATTTGCTGGTATTTTGGAAACTCGTTATTTCTTAGAAGCTTGGCAACCCATCTCAATGAAAGGGCTTTTCACAGTCTGTGCCTAGGGCTACTGGAAGAGGAAACAAACCATAAAGAAAAAAATGAGAACTCCTTTATTTTTTCAAGTTTCAAAGAGCTACTACAAACCATGTTGGATTTAGAGTTCCAAATTCATCTATCTATATATGAGAGAACAGTGTGAAACATAACTATAAAAACTGCTACTCTAGACGAATGCATCAACCTAGAAGAACAAAATTTCGTGAGCCAAGTGTGATTTGTGTACTGATCATTACCACCAAGTATCATCAAGATTAGGTGAAAAAATATTTGCTGGTATTTCGGAAACTCGTTATTTCTTAGAAGCTTGACAACCCATCTCAATGAAAGTGCTTTCCACAGTCTGTGCCTAGGGCTACTTGAAGAGGAAACAAACCATAGAGACAAAACTGAGAATTCCTTTATTTTGTCAAGTTTCAAGAGCTACTACAAACCATGTTGGATTTAGAGTTCCAAATTCATCTATCTATATAGCAGAGAACAGAGGGAAACCTAAATATAAAAATTGCTACTGTAGACGAACGCTTCAACCTAGAAGAACAAAATTTGGTGAGCCAAGTGGGATTTGTGTACTGATCATTAGCAACAAGTATCAACAAGATTGGATAAAAAATATTTGCTGGTATTTCGGAAACTCGTTATTTCTTAGAAGCTTGGCAACCCCTCTCAATGAAAGTGCTTTTCCACAGTCTGTGCCTAGGGCTACTTGAAGAGGAAACAAACCATAGAGACAAAACTGAGAACTCCTTCATTTTGTCAAGTTTCAAAGAGCTACTACAAACCATGTTGGATTTAGAGTTCCAAAATCATCAATCTATATAGGAGAGAACAGAGGGAAACCTAAATATAAAAACTGCTACTGTAGACGAACGCTTCAACCTAGAAGAACAAAATTTGGTGAGCCAAGTGGGATTTGTGTACTGATCATTACCACCAAGTATCATCAAGATTGGGTGAAAAATATTTGCTGGTATTTCGGAAACTCGTAATTTCTAAGAAGCTTGGCAACCCCTCTAAATGAAAGTGCTTTTCCACAGTCTGTGCCTAGGGCTACTTGAAGAGGAACCAAACCATAGAGACAAAACTGAGAACTCCTTTATTTTGTCAAGTTTCAAAGAGCTACTACAAATCATGTTGGATTTAGAGTTCCAAATTCATCTATCTATATATGAGAGAACAGAGTAAAACCTAAATATAAAAACTGCTACTGTAGACGAACGCTTCAACCTAGAAGAACAAAATTTGGTGAGCCAAGTGGGATTTGTGTACTGATCATTACCACCAAGTATCATCAAGATTGGGTGAAAAAATATTTGCTGGTATTTTGGAAACTCGTTATTTCTTAGAAGCTTGGCAACCCATCTCAGTGAAAGTGCTTTCCAAAGTCTGTGCCTAGGAGTACTTGAAGAGGAAACAAACCATAGAGACAAAACGGAGAAATTTTTTATTTTATCAAGTTTCAAAGAGCTACTACAATGCATGTTGGATTTAGAGTTCCAAATTCATCTATCTATATAGGAGAGAACAGAGGGAAACATAAATGTAAAAACTGCTACTGTAGACGAAATCTTCAAACTAGAAGAACAAAATTTGGTGAGCCAAGTGGGATTTGTGTACTGATCATTACCACCAAGTATCATCAAGTTTGGGTGAAAAAATATTTGCTGGTATTTCAGAAACTCGTTATTTCTTAGAAGCTTCTCAACCCATCTCAATGAAAGTGCTTTTCCGCAGTCTGTGCCTAGGGGTACTTGAAGAGGAAACAAACCATAGAGACAAAACTGAGAACTCCTTTATTTTATCAAGGTTCAAGGAGCTACTACAAACCATGTTGGATTTAGAGTTCCAAATTCATCTATCTATATATGAGAGAACAGAGGGAAACCTAAGTATAAAAGCTGCTACTGTAGACGAACGCATCAACCTAGAAGAACAAAATTTGGGGAGCCAAGTGGGATTTGTGTACTGATCATTACCACCAAGTATCATCAAGATTGGGTGAAAAAATCTTTGCTGCTATTTTGAAAACTCGTTATTTCTTAGAAACTTGGCAACCCATCTCAGTGAAAGTGCTTTCCACAGTCTGTGCCTAGGACTACTTGAAGAGGAAACAAACCATAAAGACAAAACTGAGAACTCCTTTATTTCATAAACTTTCAAGGAGCTACTACAAACCATGTTGGATTTAGAGTTCCAAATTCATCTATCTATATATGAGAGAACAGAGGGAAACCTAAACATAAAAAAAGCTACTGTAGACGAAAGCTTCAAACTAGAAGAACAAAATTTGGTGAGCCAAGTGGGATTTGTGTACTGATCATTACCACCAAGTATCATCAAGATTGGGTGAAAAAATATATGCTGGTATTTCGGAAACTTGTAATTTCTTAGAAGCTTGGCGACCACTCTCAATGAAAGTGCTCTTCCACAGTCTGTGCCTAGGGCTACTTGAAGAGGAAACAAACCATAGAGACAAAACTGAGAATTCCTTTATTTTGTCAAGTTTCAAGAGCTACTACAAACCATGTTGGATTTAGAGTTCCAAATTCATCTATCTATATAGCAGAGAACAGAGGGAAACCTAAATATAAAAATTGCTACTGTAGACGAACGCTTCAACCTAGAAGAACAAAATTTGGTGAGCCAAGTGGGATTTGTGTACTGATCATTAGCAACAAGTATCAACAAGATTGGATAAAAAATATTTGCTGGTATTTCGGAAACTCGTTATTTCTTAGAAGCTTGG
>NW_027513876.1:63734-86242 GCF_048772815.1 Callospermophilus lateralis
ATTTGTGTACCGATCATTACCACCAAGTATCATCAAGATTGGGTGAAAAAATATTTGCTGGTATTTCGGAAACTCGTAATTTCTTAGAAGCTTGGCAACCCCTCTCAATGAAAGTGCTTTTCCACAGTCTATGCCTAGGGCTACTTGAAGAGGAAACAAACCATAGAGACAAAACTGAGAACTCCTTTATTTTGTCAAGTTTCACAGAGCTACTACAAACCATGTTGGATTTAGAGTTCCAAATTCATCTATCTATATAGGAGAGAACAAAGAGAAACCTAAATATACAAACTGCTACTGTAGACGATCGTTTCAACCTAGAAGAAGAAAATTTGGTGAGCCAAGTGGGATTTGTGTACTGATCATTACCACCAAGTATCATCAAGATTGGGTTAAAAAATATTTGCTGGTATTTCGGAAACTTGTTATTTCTTATAAGCTTGGCAACCCATCTCAATGAAAGTGCTTTCCACCGTCTGTGACTAGGGCTACTTGAAGAGTAAACAAACCATAGAGACAAAACTGAGAACTCCTTTATTTTGTCAAGTTTCAAAGAGCTACTACAAACCATGTTGGATTTAGAGTTTCAAATTTATCTATCTATATATGAGAGAACAGAGGGAAACCTAAATATAAAAACTGCTACTGTAGACGAACACTTCAACCTAGAAAAACAAAATTTGGTGAGCCAAGTGGGATTTGTGTACTGATCATTACCACCAAGTACCATCAAGATTGGGTGAAAAAATATTTGCTGATATTTTGGACACTCGTAATTTCTTAGAAGCTAGGCAACCCCTCTCAATGAAAGTGCTCTTCCACAGTCTGTGCCTAGGGCTACTTGGAGAGGAAACAAACCATAGAGACAAAACTGAGAACTCCTTTATTTTGTCAAGTTTCAGAGAGCTACTACAAACCATGCTGGATTTACAGTTCCAAATTCATCTATCTATATAGGAGAGAACAGAGGGACACCCAAATATAAAAACTGCTACTGTTGACGAATGCTTCATCCTAGAAGAACAAAATTTGTTGAGCCAAGTGGGATTTTTGTACTGATCATTACCACCAAGTATCATCAATTTGCGTGAAAAAATATTTGCTGGTATTTCGGAAACTCGTTATTTCTTAGAAGCTTGGCAACCCATCTCAATGAAAGTGCTTTTCCACAGTCTGTTCCTAGGGCTACTTGAAGAGGAAACAAACCACAGAGACAAAACAGGGAAATTCTTTATTTTGTCAAGTTTCAAAGAGCTACTACAAACCATACTGGATTTAGAGTTCCAAATTCATCTATCTATATAGGAGAGAACAAGGGGAACGAAATATAAAAACTGCTACTGTAGACGAATGCTTCAACCTAGAAGAACAAAATTTGGTGAGGCAAGTGGGATTTGGGTACTGATCATTACCACCAAGTATCATCAAGATTGGGTGAAAAAATATTTGCTGGTATTTCGGAAACTCGTAATTTCTTAGAAGCTTGGCAACCGCTCTCAATGAAAGTGCTTTTCCACAGTCTGTGCCTAGGGCTACTTGAAGAGGAAACACACCATAGAGACAAAACTGAGAACTCCTTTATTTTGTCAAGTTTCAAAGAGCTACTACAAACCATGTTGGATTTAGACTTCCAATTTCATCTATCTATATAGGAGAGAACAGAGGGAAACCTAAATATAAAAACTGCTACTGTAGAAGAACGCTTCAACCTAGAAGAACAAAATTTGGTGAGAAAAGTGGGATTTGTGTACTGATCATTACCACCAAGTATCATCAAGTTTGGGTAAAAAAAATTGCTTGTATTTCGGAAAATCGTTATTTCTTAGAAGCTTGGAAACCCATCTCAATGAAAGTGCTTTTCCACAGTCTGTGCCTAGGGCTACTTGAAGAGGAAACAAACCAGAGAGAAAAATCTGAGAACTCCTTTATTTTGTCAAGTTTCAAAGAGCTACTACAAACCATGTTGGATTTAGAGTTCCAAATTCATCTATCTATATAGGAGAGAACAGAGAGAAACCTAAATATAAAAACTGCTACTGTAGACGAAAGCTTCAACATAGAAGAACAAAATTTGGTGAGCCAAGTGGGATTTGTGTACTGATCATTACCACCAAGTATCATCAAGATTGGGTAAAAAAATATTTGCTGGTATTTCGGAAACTCGTTCTTTCTTAGAAGCTTGGCAACCCCTCTCAATGAAAGTGCTTTTCCACAGTGTGTGCCTAGGGCTACTTGAAGAGGAAACAAACCATAGAGACAAAACTGAGAACTCCTTTATTTTGTCAATTTCAAAGAGCTACTACAAACCATGTTGGATTTAGAGTTCCAAATTCTTCTATCTATATATGAGAAAACAGAGTGATACCTAAATATAAAAACTGCTACTGTCGACGAACGCTTCAACCTAGAAGAACAAAATTTGGTGAGCCAAGTGGCATTTGTGTACTGAACATTACCACCAAGTATTATCAAGATTGGGTGAAAAAATATTTGCTGGTATTTCGGAAACTCGTTATTTCGTAGAAACTTGGCAACCAATCTCAATGAAAGTGCTTTCCACAGTCTGTGTCTAGGGCTACTTGAAGAGGAAACAAACCATAGAGATAAAACTGAGAACTCCTTTATTTTGTCAAGTTTCAAAGAGCTACTACAAACCATGTTGAATTTAGAGTTCCAAATTCATCTATCTATATAGGAGAGAACAGAGGGAAACCTAAATATAAAAACTGCTACTGTAGACGAAAGCTTCAAACTCGAAGAACAAGATTTCGTGAGCCAAGTGGGATTTGTGTACTGATCATTACCACCAAGTATCATCAAGATTGGGTGAAAAAATATTTTCTGGTATTTCGAAAACTCGTAATTTCTTAGAAGCTTGGCAACCCCTCTCAATGAAAGCGCTTTTCCACAATCTGCGCCTAGGGCTACTTGAAGAGGAAACAAACCATAGAGACAAATCTGAGAACTCCTTTATTTTGTCAAGTTTCAAAGAGCTACTACAAACCATGTTGGATTTAGAGTTCCAAATTCATCTATCTATATAGGAGAGAACAGATGGAAACCTAAATATAAGAACTGCTACTGTCGACGAACGCTTCAACCTAGAAGAAAAAAATTTTGTGAGCCAAGTGGGACTTGTGTACTGATCATTACCACCAAGTATCATCAAGATTGGGTGAAAAAATATTTGCTGGTATTTCGGAAACTCGTTATTTCTTAGAAGTTTGGCATCCCCTCTCAATGAAAGTGCTTTCCACAGTCTGTGCCTAGGGCTACTTGAAGAGGAAACAAAATATAGAGACAAAACTGAGAACTCCTTTATTTTGTCAAGTTTCAAAGAGCTACTACAAACCATGTTGGATTTAGAGTTCCAAATTAATCTATCTATATAGGAGAGAACAGAGGAAAACCTAAATATAAAAACTACTACTGTACACGAATGCTTCATCCTTGAAGAACACAATTTGGTGAGCCAAGTGGGATTTGTGTGCTGATCATTACTACCAAGTATCATCAAGTTTGGGTGAACTATTTTTATATTTTTATATTTAGGTTTCTCTCTGTTCTCTCCTATATTGATAGATGAATTTGGAACTCTAAATCCAACATGGATTGTAGTAGCTCTTTGAAACTTGAAAAAATAAGGGAGTTCTCAGTTTTGTCTGTATGGTTTGTTTCCTCTTCAAGTAGCCCTAGGCACAGACTGTGGAAAAGCACTTCCATTGAGAGGGGTTGCCAAGCTTCTAAGAAATAACGAGTTTCCGAAATACTAGCAAAAATTTTTTAACCCAATCTTGATGATACTTGGTGGTAATGATCAGTATACAGATCCCAATTGGCTCACCAAATTTTGTTCTTCTACGTTGAAGCGTTCGTCTACAGTAGCAGTTTTTATATTTAGGTTTCACTCTGTTCTCTCCTATATAGATAGATGAATTTGGAACTCTAAATCCAACATGGTTTGCAGTAGCTATTTGAAACTTGACAAAATAAAGCAGTTCTTAGTTTTGTCTCTATGTTTTGTTTCCTCTTCAAGTAGCCGTAGGCGCAGACTGTGGAAAGCAATTTCATTGAGATGGGTTGCCAAGCTTCTAAGAAATAACGAGTTTCCGAAATACCAGCAAATATTTTTTCACCCAATCTTGATGATACTTGGTGGTTTTGATCAGTACACAAATCCCACTTGGCTCACCAATTTTGTTCTTCTAGGTTGAAGCGTTTGTCTACTGTAGCAGTTTTTATATTTAGGTTTCCCTCTGTTCTCGCCTATATAGATAGATGAATTTGGAACTCTAAATCCAACATGGTTTGTAGTAGCTCTTTGAAACTTGACAAAATGAAGCAGTTCTTAGTTTTGTCTCTATGTTTTGTTTCCTCTTCAAGTAGCCCTAGGCACAGACTGTGGAAAGCACTTTCATTGAGATGGGTTCCCAAGCTTCTAAGAAATAACGAGTTTCCAAAATACCAGCAAATACTTTTTCACCCAATCTTGATGATACTGGTGGTAATGATCAGTACACAAATCCCACTTGGCTCACCAAATTTTGTTCTTCTAGGTTGAAGAGTTCGTTTACAGAAGCAGTTTTTATATTTAGGTTTCCCTCTGTTCTCTCCTATATAGATAGATGAATTTGGAACTCTAAATCCAACATGGTTTGTAGTAGCTCTTTGAAACTTGACAAAATAAAGCAGTTCTTAGTTTTGTCTCTATGTTTTGTTTCCTCTCAAGTAGCCGTAGGCACAGACTGTGGAAAGCAATTTCATTGAGATGGGTTGCCAAGCTTCTAAGAAATAACGAGTTTCCGAAATACCAGCAAATATTTTTTCACCCAATCTTGATGATACTTGGTGGTTTTGATCAGTACACAAATCCCACTTGGCTCACCAAAGTTTGTTCTTCTAGGTTGAAGCGTTTGTCTACTGTAGCAGTTTTTATATTTAGGTTTCCCTCTGTTCTCTCCTATATAGATAGATGAATTTGGAACTCTAAATCCAACATGGTTTGTAGTAGCTCTTTGAAACTTGACAAAATGAAGCAGTTCTTAGTTTTGTCTCTATGTTTTGTTTCCTCTTCAAGTAGCCCTAGGCACAGACTGTGGAAAGCACTTTCATTGAGATGGGTTCCCAAGCTTCTAAGAAATAACGAGTTTCCAAAATACCAGCAAATACTTTTTCACCCAATCTTGATGATACTGGTGGTAATGATCAGTACACAAATCCCACTTGGCTCACCAAATTTTGTTCTTCTAGGTTGAAGAGTTCGTTTACAGAAGCAGTTTTTATATTTAGCTTTCCCTCTGTTCTCTCCTATATAAATATATGAATTTGGAACTCTAAATCCAACATGGTTTGTAGTAGCTCTTTGAAACTTGACAAAATAAAGGAGTTCTCAGATTTGTTTCTATGTTTTGTTTCCTCTTCAAGTAGCCCTAGGCACAGACTGTGGAAAAGCACTTTCATTGAGAGCGGTTGCCAAGCTTCTAAGAAATAACGAGTTTCCGAAATACCAGCAAAAATTTTTTCAACCAATATTGATGATACTTGGTGGTAATGATCAGTACACAGATCCCACTTGGCTCACCAAATTTAGTTCTTCTAGGTTGTAGCGTTCGTCTACAGTAGCAGTTTTTATATTTAGGTTTCACTCTATTCTCTCATATATAGATAGATGAATTGGGAACTCTAAATCCAACATGGTTTGCAGTAGCTCGTTGAATCTTGACAAAATAAAGGAGTTCTCCGTTTTGTCTCTATGGTTTGTTTCCTCTTCAAGTAGCCCTAGGCACAGACTGTGGAAAAGCACTTTCATTGAGAGGGGTTGCCAAGCTTCTAAGAAATTACGAATTTCCGAAATACCAGCAAATATTTTTTCACCCAATCTTGATGATACTTGGTGGTAATGATCAGTACACAAATCCCACTTGGCTCACCAAATTTTGTTCTTCTAGGTTGAAGCGTTCGTCTACAGTAGCAGTTTTTATATTTAGGTTTCCCTCTGTTCTCTCCTATATAGATAGATGAATTTGGAACTCTAAATCCAACATGGTTTGTAGTAGCTCTTTGAAACTTGACAAAATAAAGGAGTTCTCAGTTTTTTCCCTATGGATTGTTTCCTCTTCAAGTAGCCCTAGGCAAACACTGTGGAAAAGCACTTTCATTGAGAGGGGTTGCCAAGCTTCTAAGAAATAACGAGTTTCCGAAATACCAGCAAATACTTTTTCACCCAATCTTGATGATACTTGGTGGTAATGATCAGTACACAAATCCCACTTGGCTCTCCAAATTTTGTTCTTCTAGGTTGAAGAGTTCGTCTACAGAAGCAGTTTTTATATTTAGGTTTCGCTCTGTTCTCTCCTATATAGATATATGAATTTGGAACTCTAAATCCAACATGGTTTGTAGTAGCTCTTTGAAACTTGACAAAATAAAGGAGTTCTCAGATTTGTCTCTATGGTTTGTTTCTTCTTCAAGTAGCCCTAGGCACAGACTGTGGAAAAGCACTTTCATTGAGATGGGTTGCCAAGCTTCTAAGAAATAACGAGTTTCCGAAATACCAGCAAAAATTTTTTCAACCAATCTTGATGATACTTGGTGGTAATGATCAGTACACAGATCCCACTTGGCTCACCAAATTTTGTTCTTCTAGGTTGAAGCGTTCGTCTACAGTAGCAGTTTTTATATTTAGGTTTCCCTCTGTTCTCTCCTATATAGATATATGAATTTGGAACTCTAAATCCAACAGGGTTTGTAGTAGCTCTTTGAAACTTGACAAAATAAAGGAGTTCTCACATTTGTCTCTATGGTTTGTTTCCTCTTCAAGTAGCCCTAGGCACAGACTGTGGAAAAGCACTTTCATTGAGATGGGTTGCCAAGCTTCTAAGAAATAACGAGTTTCCAAAATACAAGCAAATATTTTTTCAACCAATCTTGATGATACTTGGTGGTAATGATCAGTACACAAATCCCACTTGGCTTACCAAATTTTGTTCTTCTACATTGAAGAGTTCGACTACAGTAGCAGTTTTTATATTTAGGTTTCCCTCTGTTCTCTCATATATAGATAGATGAATTTGGAACTCTAAATCCACCATGGTTTGTAGTAGCTCTTTGAAACTTGACAAAATAAAGGAGTTCTCAGATTTTTCTTTATGGTTTGTCTCCACTTCAAGTATCCCTAGGCACAAACTGTGGAAAAGCATTTTCATTGAGATGGGTTGCCAAGCTTCTAAGAAATAACGAGTTTCCGAAATACCAGCAAATATTTTTTCACCCAATCTTGATGATACTTGGTGGTAATGATCAGTACACAAATCGCACTTGGCTCACCAAATTTTGTTCTTCTACGTTGAAGCGTTCTTCTACAGTAGCAGTTTTTATATTTAGGTTTCCCTCTGTTCTCTCCTATTAGATAGATGAATTTGGAACTCTAAATCCAACATGGTTTGTAGTAGCTCTTTGAAACTTGACAAAATAAATAAGTTCTCAGTTTTGTCTATATGGTTTGTTTCCTCTTCAAGTAGCCCTAGGCACATACTGTGGAAGAGCACTTTCAATGAGAGGGGTTGCCAAGCTTCTAAGAAATTACGAGTTTCCGAATACCAGCAAATATTTTTTCACCCAATCTTGATGATACTTGGTGGTAATGATCAGTACACAAATCCCACTTGGCTCACCAAATTTTCTTCTTCTAGGTTGAAACGTTCGTCTACAGTAGCAGTTTGTATATTTAGGTTTCTCTTTGTTCTCTCCTATATAGATAGATGAATTTGGAACTCTAAATCCAACATGGCTTGTAGTACCTCTTTGAAACTTGACAAATAAAGGAGTTCTCAGTTTTGTCTCTATGGTTTGTTTCCTCTTCAAGTAGCCCTAGGCACAGACTGTGGAAAGCACTTTCATTTAGAGGGGTTGCCAAACTTCAAAGTAATAACGAGTTTCCGAAATACCAGCAAATATTTTTTCACCCAATCTTGATGATACTTGGTTGTAATGATCAGTACACAAGTCCCACTAGGCTCACCAAATTTTGTCCTTCTAGGTTGAAGCGTTCGTCTACGGTAGCTATTTTTATATTTAGGTTTCTCTCTGTTCTCTCCTATATTGATAGATGAATTTGGAACTCTAAATCCAACATGGATTGTAGTAGCTCTTTGAAACTTGAAAAAATAAGGGAGTTCTCAGTTTTGTCTGTATGGTTTGTTTCCTCTTCAAGTAGCCCTAGGCACAGACTGTGGAAAAGCACTTCCATTGAGAGGGGTTGCCAAGCTTCTAAGAAATAACGAGTTTCCGAAATACTAGCAAAAATTTTTTAACCCAATCTTGATGATACTTGGTGGTAATGATCAGTATACAGATCCCAATTGGCTCACCAAATTTTGTTCTTCTAGGTTGAAGCGTTCGTCTACAGTAGCAGTTTTTATATTTAGGTTTCACTCTGTTCTCTCCTATATAGATAGATGAATTTGGAACTCTAAATCCAACATGGTTTGCAGTAGCTATTTGAAACTTGACAAAATAAAGCAGTTCTTTGTTTTGTCTCTATGTTTTGTTTCCTCTTCAAGTAGCCGTAGGCACAGACTGTGGAAAGCAATTTCATTGAGATGGGTTGCCAAGCTTCTAAGAAATAACGAGTTGCCGAAATACCAGCAAATATTTTTTCACCCAATCTTGATGATACTTGGTGGTTTTGATCAGTACACAAATCCCACTTGGCTCACCAAAGTTTGTTCTTCTAGGTTGAAGCGTTTGTCTACTGTAGCAGTTTTTATATTTAGGTTTCCCTCTGTTCTCTCCTATATAGATAGATGAATTTGGAACTCTAAATCCAACATGGTTTGTAGTAGCTCTTTGAAACTTGACAAAATGAAGCAGTTCTTAATTTTGTCTCTATGTTTTGTTTCCTCTTCAAGTAGCCCTAGGCACAGACTGTGGAAAGCACTTTCATTGAGATGGGTTCCCAAGCTTCTAAGAAATAACGAGTTTCCAAAATACCAGCAAATACTTTTTCACCCAATCTTGATGATACTGGTGGTAATGATCAGTACACAAATCCCACTTGGCTCACCAAATTTTGTTCTTCTAGGTTGAAGAGTTCGTTTACAGAAGCAGTTTTTATATTTAGGTTTCCCTCTGTTCTCTCCTATATAGATAGATGAATTTGGAACTCTAAATCCAACATGGTTTGTAGTAGCTCTTTGAAACTTGACAAAATAAAGCAGTTCTTAGTTTTGTCTCTATGTTTTGTTTCCTCTTCAAGTAGCCGTAGGCACAGACTGTGGAAAGCAATTTCATTGAGATGGGTTGCCAAGCTTCTAAGAAATAACGAGTTTCCGAAATACCAGCAAATATTTTTTCACCCAATCTTGATGATACTTGGTGGTTTTGATCAGTACACAAATCCCACTTGGCTCACCAAAGTTTGTTCTTCTAGGTTGAAGCGTTTGTCTACTGTAGCAGTTTTTATATTTAGGTTTCCCTCTGTTCTCTCCTATATAGATAGATGAATTTGGAACTCTAAATCCAACATGGTTTGTAGTAGCTCTTTGAAACTTGACAAAATGAAGCAGTTCTTAGTTTTGTCTCTATGTTTTGTTTCCTCTTCAAGTAGCCCTAGGCACAGACTGTGGAAAGCACTTTCATTGAGATGGGTTACCAAGCTTCTAAGAAATAACGAGTTTCCAAAATACCAGCAAATACTTTTTCACCCAATCTTGATGATACTGGTGGTAATGATCAGTACACAAATCCCACTTGGCTCACCAAATTTTGTTCTTCTAGGTTGAAGAGTTCGTTTACAGAAGCAGTTTTTATATTTAGCTTTCCCTCTGTTCTCTCCTATATAAATATATGAATTTGGAACTCTAAATCCAACATGGTTTGTAGTAGCTCTTTGAAACTTGACAAAATAAAGGAGTTCTCAGATTTGTTTCTATGTTTTGTTTCCTCATCAAGTAGCCCTAGGCACAGACTGTGGAAAAGCACTTTCATTGAGAGCGGTTGCCAAGCTTCTAAGAAATAACGAGTTTCCGAAATACCAGCAAAAATTTTTTCAACCAATATTGATGATACTTGGTGGTAATGATCAGTACACAGATCCCACTTGGCTCACCAAATTTTGTTCTTCTAGGTTGTAGCGTTCGTCTACAGTAGCAGTTTTTATATTTAGGTTTCACTCTATTCTCTCATATATAGATAGATGAATTAGGAACTCTAAATCCAACATGGTTTGCAGTAGCTCGTTGAATCTTGACAAAATAAAGGAGTTCTCCGTTTTGTCTCTATGGTTTGTTTCCTCTTCAAGTAGCCCTAGGCACAGACTGTGGAAAAGCACTTTCATTGAGAGGGGTTGCCAAGCTTCTAAGAAATTACGAATTTCCGAAATACCAACAAATATTTTTTCACCCAATCTTGATGATACTTGGTGGTAAGGATCAGTACACAAATCCCACTTGGCTCACCAAATTTTGTTCTTCTAGGTTGAAGCGTTCGTCTACAGTAGCAGTTTTTATATTTAGGTTTCCCTCTGTTCTCTCCTATATAGATAGATGAATTTGGAACTCTAAATCCAACATGGTTTGTAGTAGCTCTTTGAAACTTGACAAAATAAAGGAGTTCTCAGTTTTTTCCCTATGGATTGTTTCCTCTTCAAGTAGCCCTAGGCAAACACTGTGGAAAAGCACTTTCATTGAGAGGGGTTGCCAAGCTTCTAAGAAATAACGAGTTTCCGAAATACCAGCAAATACTTTTTCACCCAATCTTGATGATACTTGGTGGTAATGATCAGTACACAAATCCCACTTGGCTCTCCAAATTTTGTTCTTCTAGGTTGAAGAGTTCGTCTACAGAAGCAGTTTTTATATTTAGGTTTCGCTCTGTTCTCTCCTATATAGATATATGAATTTGGAACTCTAAATCCAACATGGTTTGTAGTAGCTCTTTGAAACTTGACAAAATAAAGGAGTTCTCAGATTTGTCTCTATGGTTTGTTTCTTCTTCAAGTAGCCCTAGGCACAGACTGTGGAAAAGCACTTTCATTGAGATGGGTTGCCAAGCTTCTAAGAAATAACGAGTTTCCGAAATACCAGCAAAAATTTTTTCAACCAATCTTGATGATACTTGGTGGTAATGATCAGTACACAGATCCCACTTGGCTCACCAAATTTTGTTCTTCTAGGTTGAAGCGTTCGTCTACAGTAGCAGTTTTTATATTTAGGTTTCCCTCTGTTCTCTCCTATATAGATATATGAATTTGGAACTCTAAATCCAACAGGGTTTGTAGTAGCTCTTTGAAACTTGACAAAATAAAGGAGTTCTCACATTTGTCTCTATGGTTTGTTTCCTCTTCAAGTAGCCCTAGGCACAGACTGTGGAAAAGCACTTTCATTGAGATGGGTTGCCAAGCTTCTAAGAAATAACGAGTTTCCAAAATACAAGCAAATATTTTTTCAACCAATCTTGATGATACTTGGTGGTAATGATCAGTACACAAATCCCACTTGGCTTACCAAATTTTGTTCTTCTACATTGAAGAGTTCGACTACAGTAGCAGTTTTTATATTTAGGTTTCCCTCTGTTCTCTCATATATAGATAGATGAATTTGGAACTCTAAATCCACCATGGTTTGTAGTAGCTCTTTGAAACTTGACAAAATAAAGGAGTTCTCAGATTTTTCTTTATGGTTTGTCTCCACTTCAAGTATCCCTAGGCACAAACTGTGGAAAAGCATTTTCATTGAGATGGGTTGCCAATCTTCTAAGAAATAACGAGTTTCCGAAATACCAGCAAATATTTTTTCACCCAATCTTGATGATACTTGGTGGTAATGATCAGTACACAAATCGCACTTGGCTCACCAAATTTTGTTCTTCTACGTTGAAGCGTTCTTCTACAGTAGCAGTTTTTATATTTAGGTTTCCCTCTGTTCTCTCCTATTAGATAGATGAATTTGGAACTCTAAATCCAACATGGTTTGTAGTAGCTCTTTGAAACTTGACAAAATAAATAAGTTCTCAGTTTTGTCTATATGGTTTGTTTCCTCTTCAAGTAGCCCTAGGCACATACTGTGGAAGAGCACTTTCAATGAGAGGGGTTGCCAAGCTTCTAAGAAATTACGAGTTTCCGAATACCAGCAAATATTTTTTCACCCAATCTTGATGATACTTGGTGGTAATGATCAGTACACAAATCCCACTTGGCTCACCAAATTTTCTTCTTCTAGGTTGAAACGTTCGTCTACAGTAGCAGTTTGTATATTTAGGTTTCTCTTTGTTCTCTCCTATATAGATAGATGAATTTGGAACTCTAAATCCAACATGGCTTGTAGTACCTCTTTGAAACTTGACAAATAAAGGAGTTCTCAGTTTTGTCTCTATGGTTTGTTTCCTCTTCAAGTAGCCCTAGGCACAGACTGTGGAAAGCACTTTCATTTAGAGGGGTTGCCAAACTTCAAAGTAATAACGAGTTTCCGAAATACCAGCAAATATTTTTTCACCCAATCTTGATGATACTTGGTTGTAATGATCAGTACACAAGTCCCACTAGGCTCACCAAATTTTGTCCTTCTAGGTTGAAGCGTTCGTCTACGGTAGCAATTTTTATATTTAGGTTTCTCTCTGTTCTCTCCTATATTGATAGATGAATTTGGAACTCTAAATCCAACATGGATTGTAGTAGCTCTTTGAAACTTGAAAAAATAAGGGAGTTCTCAGTTTTGTCTGTATGGTTTGTTTCCTCTTCAAGTAGCCCTAGGCACAGACTGTGGAAAAGCACTTCCATTGAGAGGGGTTGCCAAGCTTCTAAGAAATAACGAGTTTCCGAAATACTAGCAAAAATTTTTTAACCCAATCTTGATGATACTTGGTGGTAATGATCAGTATACAGATCCCAATTGGCTCACCAAATTTTGTTCTTCTAGGTTGAAGCGTTCGTCTACAGTAGCAGTTTTTATATTTAGGTTTCACTCTGTTCTCTCCTATATAGATAGATGAATTTGGAACTCTAAATCCAACATGGTTTGCAGTAGCTATTTGAAACTTGACAAAATAAAGCAGTTCTTTGTTTTGTCTCTATGTTTTGTTTCCTCTTCAAGTAGCCGTAGGCACAGACTGTGGAAAGCAATTTCATTGAGATGGGTTGCCAAGCTTCTAAGAAATAACGAGTTGCCGAAATACCAGCAAATATTTTTTCACCCAATCTTGATGATACTTGGTGGTTTTGATCAGTACACAAATCCCACTTGGCTCACCAAAGTTTGTTCTTCTAGGTTGAAGCGTTTGTCTACTGTAGCAGTTTTTATATTTAGGTTTCCCTCTGTTCTCTCCTATATAGATAGATGAATTTGGAACTCTAAATCCAACATGGTTTGTAGTAGCTCTTTGAAACTTGACAAAATGAAGCAGTTCTTAATTTTGTCTCTATGTTTTGTTTCCTCTTCAAGTAGCCCTAGGCACAGACTGTGGAAAGCACTTTCATTGAGATGGGTTCCCAAGCTTCTAAGAAATAACGAGTTTCCAAAATACCAGCAAATACTTTTTCACCCAATCTTGATGATACTGGTGGTAATGATCAGTACACAAATCCCACTTGGCTCACCAAATTTTGTTCTTCTAGGTTGAAGAGTTCGTTTACAGAAGCAGTTTTTATATTTAGGTTTCCCTCTGTTCTCTCCTATATAGATAGATGAATTTGGAACTCTAAATCCAACATGGTTTGTAGTAGCTCTTTGAAACTTGACAAAATAAAGCAGTTCTTAGTTTTGTCTCTATGTTTTGTTTCCTCTTCAAGTAGCCGTAGGCACAGACTGTGGAAAGCAATTTCATTGAGATGGGTTGCCAAGCTTCTAAGAAATAACGAGTTTCCGAAATACCAGCAAATATTTTTTCACCCAATCTTGATGATACTTGGTGGTTTTGATCAGTACACAAATCCCACTTGGCTCACCAAAGTTTGTTCTTCTAGGTTGAAGCGTTTGTCTACTGTAGCAGTTTTTATATTTAGGTTTCCCTCTGTTCTCTCCTATATAGATAGATGAATTTGGAACTCTAAATCCAACATGGTTTGTAGTAGCTCTTTGAAACTTGACAAAATGAAGCAGTTCTTAGTTTTGTCTCTATGTTTTGTTTCCTCTTCAAGTAGCCCTAGGCACAGACTGTGGAAAGCACTTTCATTGAGATGGGTTACCAAGCTTCTAAGAAATAACGAGTTTCCAAAATACCAGCAAATACTTTTTCACCCAATCTTGATGATACTGGTGGTAATGATCAGTACACAAATCCCACTTGGCTCACCAAATTTTGTTCTTCTAGGTTGAAGTGTTCGTTTACAGAAGCAGTTTTTATATTTAGCTTTCCCTCTGTTCTCTCCTATATAAATATATGAATTTGGAACTCTAAATCCAACATGGTTTGTAGTAGCTCTTTGAAACTTGACAAAATAAAGGAGTTCTCAGATTTGTTTCTATGTTTTGTTTCCTCATCAAGTAGCCCTAGGCACAGACTGTGGAAAAGCACTTTCATTGAGAGCGGTTGCCAAGCTTCTAAGAAATAACGAGTTTCCGAAATACCAGCAAAAATTTTTTCAACCAATATTGATGATACTTGGTGGTAATGATCAGTACACAGATCCCACTTGGCTCACCAAATTTTGTTCTTCTAGGTTGTAGCGTTCGTCTACAGTAGCAGTTTTTATATTTAGGTTTCACTCTATTCTCTCATATATAGATAGATGAATTAGGAACTCTAAATCCAACATGGTTTGCAGTAGCTCGTTGAATCTTGACAAAATAAAGGAGTTCTCCGTTTTGTCTCTATGGTTTGTTTCCTCTTCAAGTAGCCCTAGGCACAGACTGTGGAAAAGCACTTTCATTGAGAGGGGTTGCCAAGCTTCTAAGAAATTACGAATTTCCGAAATACCAGCAAATATTTTTTCACCCAATCTGGATGATACTTGGTGGTAAGGATCAGTACACAAATCCCACTTGCCTCACCAAATTTTGTTCTTCTAGGTTGAAGCGTTCGTCTACAGTAGCAGTTTTTATATTTAGGTTTCCCTCTGTTCTCTCCTATATAGATAGATGAATTTGGAACTCTAAATCCAACATGGTTTGTAGTAGCTCTTTGAAACTTGACAAAATAAAGGAGTTCTCAGTTTTTTCCCTATGGATTGTTTCCTTTTCAAGTAGCCCTAGGCAAACACTGTGGAAAAGCACTTTCATTGAGAGGGGTTGCCAAGCTTCTAAGAAATAACGAGTTTCCGAAATACCAGCAAATACTTTTTCACCCAATCTTGATGATACTTGGTGGTAATGATCAGTACACAAATCCCACTTGGCTCTCCAAATTTTGTTCTTCTAGGTTGAAGAGTTCGTCTACAGAAGCAGTTTTTATATTTAGGTTTCGCTCTGTTCTCTCCTATATAGATATATGAATTTGGAACTCTAAATCCAACATGGTTTGTAGTAGCTCTTTGAAACTTGACAAAATAAAGGAGTTCTCAGATTTGTCTCTATGGTTTGTTTCCTCTTCAAGTAGCCCTAGGCACAGACTGTGGAAAAGCACTTTCATTGAGAGGGGTTGCCAAGCTTCTAAGAAATAACGAGTTTCCAAAATACCAGCAAAAATTTTTTAAACCAATCTTGATGATACTTGGTGGTAATGATCAGTACACAGATCCCACTTGGATCACCAAATTTTGTTCTTCTAGGTTGAAGCGTTCGTCTACAGTAGCAGTTTTTATATTTAGGTTTCACTCTGTTCTCTCATATATAGATAGATGAATGAGGAACTCTAAATCCAACATGGTTTGTAGTAGCTCGTTAAATCTAGACAAAATAAAGGAGTTCTCCGTTTTGTCTCTATGGTTTGTTTCCTCTTCAAGTAGCCCTAGGCACAGACTGTGGAAAAGCACTTTCATTGAGAGGGGTTGCCAAGCTTCTAAGAAATTACGAATTTCCGAAATACCAGCAAATATTTTTTCACCCAATCTTGATGATACTTGGTGGTAATTATCAGTACACAAATCCCACTTGGCTCACCAAATTTTGTTCTTCTAGGTTGAAGCGTTCGTCTACAGTAGCAGTTTTTATATTTAGGTTTCCCTCTGTTCTCTCCTATATAGATATATGAATTTGGAACTATAAATCCAACATGGTTTGTAGTAGCTCTTTGAAACTTGACAAAATAAAGGAGTTCTCAGATTTGTCTCTATGGTTTGTTTCCTCTTCAAGTAGCCCTAGGCACAGACTGTGGAAAAGCACTTTCATTGAGAGGGGTTGCCAAGCTTCTAAGAAATAACGAGTTTCCGAAATACCAGCAAAAATTTTTTCAACCAATCTTGATGATACTTGGTGGTAATGATCAGTACACAGATCCCACTTGGCTCACCAAATTTTGTTCTTCTAGGTTGAAGCGTTCGTCTACAGTAGCAGTTTTTATATTTAGGTTTCCCTCTGTTCTCTCCTATATAGATAGATGATTTTGGAACTATAATCCAACATGGTTTGTAGTAGCTCTTTGAAACTTGTCAAAATAATGGTTTCTCAGTTTTCTCTCTATGGTTTGTTTCCTATTCTAGAAGCCCTAGGCACACACTGTGGAAAAGCACTTTCATCGAGAGGGTTTGCCATGCTTCTAAGAAATAACGAGTTTCCGAAATACCAGCAAATATTTTTTCACCCAATCTTGATGATACTTGGTGGTAATGATCAGTACACATATCCCACTTGGCTCACCAAATTTTGTTCTTCTAGGTTCAAGCGTTCATCTACAGTAGCGGTTTTTATATTTAGGTTTCCCTCTGTTCTCTCCTATATAGATAGATGAATTTGGAACTATAAATCCAACATTTTTTGTAGTAGCTCTTTGAAACTTGACAAAATAAAGGAGTTCTCAGTTTTGTCTCTATGGTTTGTTTCCTCTTCAAGTAGCCCTAGGCACAGACTGTGGAAAGCACTTTCATTGAGAAGGGTTGCCAAGCTTCTAAGAAATAACGAGTTTCCGAAATACCAGCAAATATTTTTTCACCCAATCTTGATGATACTTGGTGGTAATGATCAGTACACAAATCCCACTTGGATCACCAAATTTTGTTCTTCTAGGTGGAAGCGTTCGTCTACAATAGCAGTTTTTATATTTAGGTTTCCCTCTGTTCTCTCTTATATAGATAGATGAATTTGGAACACTAAATCCAACAGGGTTTATAGTAGCTCTTTGAAACTTGACAAAATAAAGGAGTTCTCAGATTTGTTTCTATGTTTTGTTTCCTCTTCAAGTAGCCCTAGGCACAGACTGTGGAAAGCACTTTCATTGAGATGGGTTGCCAAGCTTCTAAGAAATAACGAGTTTCCGAAATACCAGCAAATATTTTTTCACCCAATCTTGATGATACTTGGTGGTAATGATCAGTACACAAATCCCACTTGGATCACCAAAATTGTTCTTCTTGTTGAAGCGTTCGTCTACAATAGCAGTTTTTATATTTAGGTTTCCCTCTGTTCTCTCCTGTATAGATAGATGAATTTGGAACTCTAAATCCAACATGGTTTGTAGTAGCTCTTTGAAAGTTGACAAAATAAAGGAGTTCTCAGTTTTGTCTCTATGGATTGTTTCCTCTTCAAGTAGACCTAGGCAAACACTGTGGAAAAGCACTTTCATTGAGAGGGGTTGCCAAGCTTCTAAAAAATAACGAGTTTCCGAAATACCAGCAAATACTTTTTCACCCAATCTTGATGATACTTGGTGGTAATGATCAGTACACAAATCCCACTTGGCTCCCCAAATTTTGTTCTTCTAGGTTGAAGAGTTCATCTACAGAAGCAGTTTTTATATTTAGGTTTCCCTCTGTTCTGTCCTATATAGATATATGAATTTGGAACTCTAAATCCAACATGGTTTGTAGTAGCTCTTTGAAACTTGACAAAATAAAGGAGTTCTCAGTTTTGTTTCTATGTTTTGTTTCCTCTTCAAGTAGCCATAGGCACAGACTGTGGAAAAGCACTTTCATTGAGAGTGGTTGCCAGGCTTCTAAGAATTTACAAGTATCCGAAATACCAGCAAATATTTTTTCACCCAATCTTGATGATACTTGGTGGTAATGATCAGTACAAAAATCCCACTAGGCTCACCAAATTTTGTTCTTCTAGGTTGAAGCGTTCGTCTACAGTAGCTGTTTTTATATTTAGGTTTCTCTCCGTTCTCTCCTATATAGATAGATGAATTTGGAACTCTAAATCCAACATGGATTGTAGTAGCTCTTTGAAACTTGAAAAAATATAGGAGTTTTCTGTTTTTTCTCTATGGTTTGTTTCCTCTTCAAGTAGCCCTAGGCACAGACTGTGGGAAAGCACTTTCATTGAGAGGGGTTGCCAAGCTTCTAAGAAATAACGAGTTTCCGAAATACCAGCAAAAATTTTTTCACCCAATCTTAATGATACTTGGTGGTAATGATCAGTACACAGATCCCACTTGGCTCACCAAATTTTGTTCTTCTAGGTTGAAGCGTTCGTCTACAGTAGCAGTTTTTATATTTAGGTTTCACTCTGTTCTCTCATATATAGATAGATGAATTAGGAACTCTAAATCCAACAGGGTTTATAGTAGCTCTTTGAAACTTGACATAATAAAGGAGTTCTCAGTTTTCTCTATATGGTTTGTTTCCTCTTCAAGTAGCCCTAGGCACAGAATGTGGAAAAGCACTTTCATTTAGAGGGGTTGCCAAGCTTCTAAGAAATAACGAGTTTCCGAAATACCAGCAAATATTTTTTCACCCAATCTTGATGACACTTGGTGGTAATGATCAGTACACAAATCCCACTTGGCTCACCAAATTTTGTTCTTCCTGGTTGAAGCGTTCGTCTACAGTAGCAGTTTTAATATTTAGGTTTCACTCTGTTCTCTCATATATAGATAGATGAATTTGGAACACTAAATACAACATGGTTTGTAGTAGCTCTTTGGAACTTGACAAAATAAAGGTTTTCTCAATTTTGTTTCTATGGTTTGTTTCCTCTTCAAGTAGCCCTATGCACAGACTGTGGAAAAGCACTTTCACTGAGCGTGGTTGCCATTTTCTAAGAAATTACAAGTTTCCGAAACACCAGCAAATATTTTTTCACCCAATCTTGATGATACTAGGTTTTAATGATCAGTACACAAATCCCACTTGGCTCACCAAATTTTGTTCTTCTAGGTTGAAGCGTTCGTTTACAGTAGCAGTTTTTATATTTAGGTTTCACTCTGTTCTCTCCTATATAGATAGATGAATTTGGAACTCTAAATCCAACATGGATAGTAGTAGCTCTTTGAAACTTGACAAAATAAAGGAGTTCTCAGTTTTGTCTCTATGGTTTTTTTCCTCTTCAAGTAGCCCTAGGCACAGACTGTGGAAAGCACTTTCATTGAGATGGGTTACCAAGCTTCTAAGAAATAACGAGTTTCCAAAATACCAGCAAATATTTTTTCACCCAATCTTGATGATACTTGGTGGTAATGATCAGTACACAAATCCCACTTGGCTCACCATATTTTGTTCTTCTAGGTTGAAGCGTTCGTCTACAATAGCAGTTTTTATATTTAGGTTTCCCTCTGTTCTCTCCTATATAGATAGATGAATTTGGAACTCTAAATCCAACATCGTTTGTAGTAGCTCTTTGAAACTTGACAAAATAAAGGAGTTCTCAGTTTTGTCTCTATGATTTGTTTCCTCTTCAGTAGCCCTATTCACAGACTGTGGAAAAGTACTTTCATTGAGAGGGGTTGCCAAGCTTCTAAGAAATAACGAGTTTCCGAAATACCAGCAAATATTTTTTCAAACAAACTTGATGATACTTGGTGGTAATGATCAGTTCACTAATCCCACTAGGCTCACCAAATTTTGTTCTTCTAGGTTGAAGCGTTCGTCTACAATAGCAGTTTTTATATTTAGGATTCCCTCTGTTCTCTCCTATATAGATTGATGAATTTGGAACACTAAATCCAACATGGTTTATAGTAGCTCTTTGAAACTTGACAAAATAAAGGAGTTCTCAGTTTTGTCTCTATGGTTTGTTCCGTCTTCAAGTAGCCCTAGGCACAGACTGTGGAAAAGCACTTTCATTGAGAGGGGTTGCCAAGCTTCTAAGAAATAACGATTTTCCGAAATACCAGCAAATATTTTTTCACCCAATCTTGATGATACTTGGTGGTAATGTTCAGTACACAAATCCCACTTGGCTCACCAAATTTTGTTCTTCTAGGTTGAAGCGTTCGTCTACAGTAGCAGTTTTTATATTTAGGTTTCACTTTGTTCTCTCATATATAGATAGATGAATTTGGAACTCTAAATCCAACATGGTTTGTAGTAGCTCTTTGAAACTTGACAAAATAAAGGAGTTCTCAGTTTTGTCTCTATGGTTTGTTTCCCCTTTAAGTAGCCCTAGGCACAGACTGAGGAAAAGCACTTTCATTGAGAGGGGTTGCCAAGCTACTAAGAAATTACGAGTTTCCGAAATACCAGCAAATATTTTTTCACCCAATCTTGATGATACTTTGTGGTAATGATCAGTACACAAATCCCACTTGGCTCACCAAATTTTGTTCTTCTAGGTTGAAGCGTTCGTCTACAGTAGCAGTTTATATATTTAGGTTTCCCTCTGTTCTCTCCTCTATAGATAGATGAATTTGGAACTCTAAATCAAACATGGATTGTAGTAGCTCTTTGAAACTTGACAAAATAAAGGAGTTCTCAGTTTTGTCTTTTTGGTTTGTTTCCTTTTCAAGTATCCCTAGGCACAGACTGTGGAAAAGCACTTTCATTGAGAGGGGTTGCCAAGCTTCTAAGAAATAACGAGTTTCCGAAATACCAGCAAGTATTTTTTCACCCAATCTTGATGATAATTGGTGGTAATGATCAGTACACAAATCCCACTTGGCTCACCAAATTTTGTTCTTCTAGGTTGAAGCGTTCGTCTACAGTAGCAGTTTTTATATTTAGGTTTCACTGTGTTCTCTCATATATAGATGAATTTGGAACACTAAATCCAACATGGTTTGTAGTAGCTCTTTGAAACTTGACAAAATAAAGGAGTTCTCAGTTTTGTCTCTATGGTTTCTTTCCTCTTCAAGTAGCCCTAGGCACAGACTGTTGAAAAGCACTTTCATTGAGAGGGGTTGCCAAGCTTCTAAGAAATAACGGGTTTCCGATATACCAGCAAATATTTTTTCACCCAATCTTGATGATACTTGGTGGTAATGATCAGTACACAAATCCCACGTGGCTCACCAAATTTTGTTCTTCTAGGTTGAAGCGTTCGTCTACAGTAGCAGTTTTTATATTTAGGTTTCCCTCTGTTCTCTCCTATATAGATAGATGAATTTGGAACTCTAAATCCAACATGGTTTGTAGTAGCTCTTTGAAACTTGACAAAATAAAGGAGTTCTCAGTTTTGTCTCTATGGTTTGTTTCCTCTTCAAGTATCCGTAGTCACAGACTGAGGAAAAGCACTTTCATTGAGAGTGGTTGCCAAGCTTCTAAGAAATTACGAGTTTCCGAAATACCAGCAAATATTTTTTCACCCAATCTTGATGATACTTGTTGCTAATGATCAGTACACAAATCCCACTTGACTCACCAAATTTAGCTCTTCTAGGTTGAAGCGTTCGTCTACAGTAGTAGTTTTTACATCTAGGTTACCCTCTGTTCTCTCCTATTTAGATAGATGAATTTGGAACTCTAAATCCATCATGGTTTTTAGTAGCTCTTTGAAACTTGACAAAATAAAGGAGTTCTCAGTTTTGTCTCTATGGTTTGTTTCCTCTTCAAGTAGCCCTAGGCACAGACTGTGGAAAAGCACTTTCATTGAGAGGGGTTGCCAAGCTTCGAAGAAATAACGAGTTTCCGAAATACCTGCAAATATTTTTTCACCCAATCTTGATGATACTTGGTGTTAATGATCAGTACACAGATCCCACTTGGCTCACCAAATTTTGTTCTTCTAGGTTGAAGCGTTCGTCTACAGTAGCAGTTTTTATATTTAGGTTTCCCTCTGTTCTCTCCTCTATAGATAGATGAATTTGGAACTCTAAATCCAACATGGATTGTAGTAGGTCTTTGAAACTTGACAACATACAGGAGTTCTCAGTTTTGTCTCTTTGGTTTGTTTTCTTTTCAAGTAGCCCTAGGCACAGATTGTGGAAAAGCACTTTCATTGAGAGGGGTTGCCAAGCTTCTAAGAAATAACGAGTTTTCGAAATACCAGCAAATATTTTTTCACCCAATCTTGATGATACTTGGTGGTAATGATCAGTACAGAAATCCCACTTTGCTCACCAAATTTTATTCTTCTAGGTTGAAGCTTTCGTCTACAGTAGCAGTTTTTATATTTAGCTTTCCCTCTGTTCTCTCCTATTTAGATAGATGAATTTGGAACTCTAAATCCAACATGGTTTTTAGTAGCTCTTTGAAACTTGACAAAATAAAGGAGTTCTCAGTTTTGTCTCTATGATTTGTTTCCTCTTCAAGTAGCCCTAGACACAGA